>NW_024704747.1:23415595-23685595 GCF_018977255.1 Callorhinchus milii | reverse complement strand
CTGCGCTATCGTGTAACCTGAGGGTGAAAAGGATTTCGATGGGTTTCTCACCAAACAGGTGCTGATGGGGGAGTTTTTCTTCCGGACTGGAACGCCTGTTGCGCTGCGCTGCGCTACGCTGCGCTCACGTTTGTTTCGAACTTGGCTTCCGCGGAAGTCATCCTGCTGCACTGCACACCCACACAGCGGAGAGCGGTGTCAAAAAAAAATCTGGCCATCGTTTGGCCGCTCAAATCCACAACTGTGGTTTCGCCCGCAAAATACACAGTCGGTCTCACTTTACAGTCTATTCTGCGAAGCCCCTTGAGACTCCTCGAGGCGGCGCGATAAGGCGCTACGTCGAATGCGAGGATTATAGGATTATTATAAAACAGTCGAGGGATGAACAGAAACAGATTTTTGCTCTTCACTCGGTCCCTTTTTTTTTCCTTGATATGCTTCTTAGGATGACCCTGTTGATTGGAGCCCCAAAGGCAAACACATCTCAGCCACAAATCGTTGAAGGTGGGGCAGTCTATAAATGCCCCTGGAAGAAAGGGGACACCAGTTGCCATCAGTTCCAATTTGACAAAACAGGTATGTCGAACTGCGCTTCAGGTTCAGTAATTTAGTGTTTAAACGACCGTTATTAATTAGAATTTTTGTAAGTGAGTCCGAAGTGAAACTAAGGTTGTAGCGGGTTAATCATTTTAACTGTGATCAGCGAAATTAATAATGATTTCATGTTCGTTCAACCTTTCGAAGAGTTGGGATTTTGGTACATCACATCACATCAGTGTGATGGGCAGCCTATCTGATGTGCGTTGTCCTGTACAAATGGAAATTTTTTTTAGAGCTTGTGTTTCCCCCCCCTCCATCCCCCCACCATTTACTGTCTAGTATTTACAATTTAATTGGACAGTTTCTTTAACCATAGCCTACCATACGCTTGTAGCTTACAATTCCAAATTGCTCTGTTGAAGTAATCTTAGTCGATGAACAATGAATGACTCATTTTTGAGTGTCTCGTCTGCTGTGTCTGGTTTAACTTTGGGAGAGGAAGCATCATTTTGGGTCATTAACTGCTCTGCTATTGCGAGATAAAATAAGTTTTCCCCCCCCCCACCCTTCTCTCCTGCAGATTTCTTCGTTATTGTTTTGTTCAGTTTATATTTGTTCAGCCAGAAGGTTGATGCCCACCCACCCCACATCCTGACTGTGGTTGAGAGTTTCCAATAGCAGACAGAATTCCAATCCAAACAGATTTGCTGTTTGCAGTTGTGAAATCTCTCCCTAGAGCTTCTATGGGGCACACGTGCTACTTCCAAAGAACGTGGGTTAGTTGACAGAAGGCAAAGTATTAGGGACCCTAACAGTCATAACTATAGCGCGTTAGTTAATTGGCAACACCGTCCATACTGCAGCCAGGAACACACCGTGTGTAACCCATTGACTGGCAAGTGAACTATCATGGAGTTAGTGAAGCTTTCGCAGTAGTTGACTTGTTTCCTGCATACCAACCAGGTCATGTGTGTTTAGAGCTGAAGTAACCATTTAAGCAGTCAATATTGTGGAAAAGTCGCTTGTTGGTATAGTTGTAAGGTTAGGATTGATACTGACGTTTCAGAATGAAAACCCTTTTTGAGACCTCAGCCTCGCTGCCCCACAGAGAATGCCTGTAATTGTACTCCTCCCTATCAGGTAGGAGTCAAAGAGGTACACTTTGATATGGTCTTCTCTCCAGTACTATTCATTAGGAAAATAATCTAGGTTTTGACAGTGGAGGGCGTTATACAGAATGTTCTTTATACTTGGATGTTTACCTCTGTGGTTAGCAGAGGGGGTAGAGGATCGGAATGCACAGAACGCATTCCTGAAATTGCTAAGATTTGAATGTTTGACAAGCAGGGCCAGAAGGTACATTTGTTGAAGTTTTCATGTTTCGTACCTTCTTTGAAAAATGTTATGGAGTATGGGATCACGACAAAGCTATAGCATGTTTAGACCAGGAATAATCTGTACACTCATGACTCAAAATACCATATAAAGGTAATGTATGTTTAGAATTGAAGTAACCACGTGAAGAATAGAAATGCTACCAATGTTATTAACTGTTTGCTGCACTGTTAAATATAGGGTTTATTTAATAATGCTGGAGAATTAGGATCAGCTTCAGCTACTTTGTGTTATAACATTGGACCAACGGGTCCAATAGCTCCCATGCTACATAATAAGTAAAGGTCTTAAGAATGACTGACTTCTGGGTCATTGGGTCTCGTGTTTCTTCCTTTTGCATAGTGACATTTGCAGCGCTTCCTGCACAAAGCACATGTGTGGAACACGTAGGAAGTGATGTCAGATGACCCAGAAAATATCAGTCTTTAAGCACGGGCAGCTGGCTTGTTGGTACTAGCAGCCAGGTATACTGCATTTCCAGTTAACGTGGGTCCACAGAACACGAGCAGGATAAACACAGTGGTGTTCTAACAGGGCTCCTCTGAAGTCGATAAAAAGGGTCGGTCATAAAGTTGAATCATGAATTTTTCATGAAGGAGAGTGCTTTTTGTCTGTTCCTCTACCCCACGTGACGGGCGCTATGAAAACACGAGTTGTTGTCCTCTGAGAATGGACAGTGTTGATTGTAAACTGGGAATTGTTGTGAGAAACAATGTCTCGGGTTCCAACTCTACAGCAATTGTGTTTCGTTTGCTCGGTAGCAAAACTGTCAGAATAAGAGTATGTATCATAGTTGTAACTAGAAAAAGGAACGAGGCACAGACCTGCGGGGAGCGATTAGATTATCATGGTGAATTCGCACCAGAAGTGAAACTGTTTGGATTTAATAAATCCTCGTGTGATCCAAGATCCATACAGCAAATCCGTTCTATTAGCAAGAGTGTCATAGGGACTCGCTGGATGAAAATCGGGTTCGAGGGAATTCCGATGATTTGGAGAACATCAGAGCAAATCCCTGCCTAGAGCTGAAACGTTCTGTCTTCCAATAAATTATCGTGTGAAATCAAGCAGAGCAGTGAATCCATGTGAGAGAATGCTTTGACAAGTTGTGCTGAATTGTTACGAGAAACTAAAGTGTAGATACAGTCTGTCAGAAATACATAACAAGTTCAAACTTATGAAAGAAGCCTGAACAATAACAAACAAATCAGTCCTCAACAAGTGATTGCTAGTAAACTGAGTAAGAGCTGTGAGAAATCAAGATATTGCAACAAACGAATACCAAAACTATGACTCCAAATTAGTGTCCTTGTGAAATGCGACATATTTCTTGTGCAAATCATTAATGGAATTGAATCCAATAAGGTACCACTGGAGAAATCCTTGCCCGAAGAAGGGTAACTTTGAACTTAGCAAATCTAATAATTGCCTTGTTCTCCCTCATACAGCAATTCTCTTCTTTCAGCCATAATTGTGGAGTCATGTAGCTCAGTGGTTAGAGCATTTGCTTTGCAAGTGAGAGACTTGGTTCGATTCCCGGCAGGGTGAAACATTGGGCAAGTTTCCTTACTCCACACGGCTGATAATAATCCCCCAAAGAAATAATAAATTGGTCATTTCAATCCACGACTGTTTGCGGGACATTGCTGTGCGCAATTGGCTGCCGCATTTTGTTCACAGATATACAGTCAATTCACTTTACAGTCTATTCTGTGAAGCGCTTTGAGACTTCGAGAAGACGTGAAAAGTGCTATATCAAATGCACAGATTATTATTATTAATTGAAAGTGTGGTGAATTTTCAGAAGCCAAATCTGTTCAAAAATGGAATATTCATACATCTTATGGAGTGAAATCTATAAAGAGAGTTTAGCAAAAGTCCTTTGTTGTACAGAATCACATAGTTAAACTGTCTTTATGGATTATATATATCTATATTTTATATATACTGAAATGTGAATAAGCAGCTCCTGAGAGTGAATGCAAAATACTGTAATGGCATTCAAGGATGGTGTTTTTCATGGACTATTTGGACATGTTGCAATGATTAGGAAGAGGTCCTATCAGCTAATAGATTTGTCTGTCAAACTAATTTTGTAGTGAGTGCTACATTGAAGACCTGTAAAGGTAACTCGGAAGAGAATTTGAGAAACGGCTCAAATTAAATATAGAAACATAACTTTTGGAGTGCTTCAAGGCAGTGTGTCGAGCTGTTTTTTAAAACAATTTAACTTGGAAACAGTATATATCGAGTGATTGTGAGATTGAGAGTCAGGACACAGAGCTGGAGCTTTGAAGGGTATTTCAGAAATTTAGGTTCATCAAAGTCCAGGTGATAGCAAAGCGGACGATCAGAGTAGATGAAAATCTACAACCCTGAACATTTTCATTTCAAGATTGTACTTTTTGATCTTCTATCGGCCTGAGGGGCTGGAAGAAAGTGAGAGGATGTGAAAACATTTCTGCAGTAATTTAACCGGGGAAAACTTAATTTACCAAATGTCAATAACGTAACCCTTTAAAGGAACACCCTCGGAGAAGGTAATGGGTAACACTTGTGACTGGCATCTTGAATGGAGCCATTTGTGAGGTGTGGGTACTGCAAATCGACCCCTCTGAACCTCGCCTCACGTCTCAGCGTTCCCCTGCTGCTAACAGAATTTATTGGAGAGTGTCTTGGCATTTCAGAAATGCACACATTTTGAAGCTATTTTTACGTACTTACAACAAGCAGAATGTCGGCCAGCTTTTAAACTCACCTGCGGTTTCAGAGATTGAATCAACTTAAAAATTATGTGCGCATATATCCAAATAATAATGAGAAAACCTGTGCAGCCAATAGATTTTGTTGAATGAAACTCTGCAAATCTTGGTGTACAGTATTACGATGTGTAGAGAGGCGTGATGTATAGTGCTCATAATCCCAAAGGCAATCTCTCGCTTTGTAGCTTAGTTTTCTGCTCTGATTGCTTTCAATGAGAAGTATGTGTGTTGTGGTATCTTGCATGCCCGGTATAAATAATAATAATATAATAAATAATCCTTGCATGTGATATAGCACTTTTCACATCTTCTAGATGTCTAGGAGAAATTCAGGCGAACACATTTTGATGGAAAGGAGTTCAGACAATTTTTAACTGATCATCAGTGATTGCAAGATTCTTGAGCTCAAATATTTAGCATTTGCCCATTCTGGTGAACGTTAAAGATCCCATGGCACTATTTGAAAGAGAACAGAGTTTCTCATGGTGTCCAAATCAACCATCCCCCAGATAGATTTTGTCAGTCTCTGCACTTTAAATCCTATGAAGCACATTGAAACGTTTCAACGATGTGGTAAGGTGCAATATCAATTGCACAAATTAATATTATAATGACGGTTATTTCTGTTTATATGAAAGGAGACTGAGTTGGTGTGAATTTTCTAGTGCTGTTGTTGATTACGAGGGAAAAATAGTTCCATTTTATTTGCGCACGGAGCCCGATTCTGCAATGTTGTTTGTGTATCTGTCTTGTGGTCTGAGCACCTTTCCGCAACAGCGGGATTCACTGTGCTTCTGGGCATGTGCCCTCTTAAAAGTGTTGGGAGACACCAGCCCAATGTTACCAACAAGACTTTGTGACTACAGGAAGTCGAGTGCTGAGATTGTAGCAGCTGCACTTCATTTATTTTGCTGGCTCTGCAACATAGAGAACCAGGAATTCAAATCCATTTCAGGCCTCATGCACATAACCTTTTGCACAGGACATCTCTTTAAACAGTACATTAGAATCCAAAAGGTTGACATTGCTTTGGGTTATGGGTACTGCGATGGCATTTTACAGTGATAGCTGTTGCCAAGAGGCCAGTATATTCTGTGTAATGTGTATATCTGTGCTTACACCAGTAGTTGGGGAGTTTCGAAACAATGCAATGTTTCACCAACCTCCTTCTCCCACTGAATCTTCCAGACAGATTTCAAATAACATGCTAGAGGAGAAAGTACAAGGTTGCATTGAAACAGCTCGATGTTCTTCCTAGTCCAAATTATTGGGAAGCAGCATCTATGTGTTAATAATGTGAAGGCGTCATTGGAGTCATAGAAAGCTTATGATTTTCAGTTAAAGTAGTTGTTGCTCAATATAATCGTCCAGGCTTTGGACCTTGGCTTCCTCTCGACATGCCCAGGGTGCGTTGATGTTGAGGTTGCACCCAAAGATGGTTCAAACCATTCCTCATCCTTACATCACCCAAATGTGTCAAAGCTTTTATCTTGTATTGCGATCCTATCAGTGTTCTTCCAGTTATCACTACCCCTTGTATTCCTTTTCTTGAAAGGGGTAACTCTGCTACGCATCAAGTTACACTCTCATCCTGTCCTCTATTCCACATTCCTGTTGTTTTACCCAGGATATTTTACTGAGAGAACTGTGGCAGGGCTGGAATTCATTTCACTTTTGCTCAGTTTTTAACTGGAGAGCTTGAATGCCAGCAGTGTTACTAAGGACAGGAGCGGACCTGCTTTGAGAGAGTAAGTTTGCTGATTTGAAACCTCTTGAAAGTGCTTTCACACAATTTATTTTTACCAATTATGTGTCATCCATTGAATTAGCTGTGTAAAACCAATATAGGCTTAAATTACAGACAATGTAACTTGGACCCAATTTTTTTTAAATTTAAGAAGCAGTTTACTGTCTGCAGAGAACATGACTGGAAAAACAAAGTTTTCTTATCTATAAACGAAATTCCAAGATGGTCTGAACTTTGTGGTAAAGGCTTTGACAGACTGTGTTTTATTTTCCCCCTTTTCCAAACACTGTGCGCAGTTTTTTTTATTTTAAACCTGCAATGTTGCAATATGAACCATATTCTAAATATTTTTTTGAAGTGTTGCCAAACTACACAAACAAAGGGAGTAGTGTTCGACTAAGCTTATTTTTGGCAACGGTCGTCAGTGAATATCTAATTTAACATTTGTTTTTGCTATGAAAATTACAGTTTAGTAAAACATATTATTCGTATTCAAATTACGTAGTTGTAACTAAAATGACTTGCTGTGATATAAAGCCTACGTTTGGATTACTGTTAGTAACCTCTCATTTGCCGTGATCTTAAAAGTACATTATAACATAGTGCAACTTTTCATCCACACCACACACAGATCCCCAGCTGAGGATGAACAGAGCCTTGCCAATGAGATGTGTGTGAGAGAGGCCCATTGCAACATTTCTCTCCAGGATTTATTTTCATGGCCTCCTCCACTTGGCTGTTTTCCTTGGGTCACTTGTCTGAGAGTTAAGGATTTGGAACAGCGTGGGTGAAGGATCTGGGGAGCTGGCAAGTCCAATCTCTGATGTCAGTGCAATACACTGGATCCACTTCATGTTACTCCACGTTTTGATGTTGCTTCCTCGATTGTATGTGTCACTGACAGCTGTGGATACAATGAGTATACTAGAGTCTAAATTGTCAGTGTATAATTAGTGCAAATTTATTTAAATATATTTCTAGCGAAGATTGCATTTACACATTCAGTTCTGAATGGCAATCTTTTCAGTTTTGGATGACCAAAGTCAATGCTTCCTCTTATGCTTTCCTCTTCCTCTTATTTGCCTGTAATGCACACATGTGCATTACAGGCAAATTTGGATAGTTATTGGGAGCATCGAGTACATTAGTATTTGCTAACCCCAACAGCTGGAATCTGCTTAACTGGCTGCCAAGTGGAAATTGGCCCCTCTCATGCATGCACAAAGACACTTATTTTCATAACTATGTTTTTATGTTTAGGCCAAGTATCCAAGTTTTATCCAAGTAATACAGTATTTTTTAAAAAATCCCCTCTGAAGTAGAGCACTCTTGTTATATGCCTGAGTACTAGTTTAAGACAGATTTCCATTAACTCTTTTAATCTTGCCCCACTTTGTACATTGCAATCCTTTTTAAAGTCCATTCATTCTCTGACCTCTGGTTTCGAGCTTGTGCCTTTACTTCTCTTGAGGGCAAACCAGAGCTGTCTGTTGTGACTCACACGGCAATGTTAATTAGTTTTCTCCTATTTTCTATGAGATTGCAACTCTTGTTGGTAAGAGGTAAAGTACGAGAATGTCAACATTTGGGGAATGGAAAGTGCAAAAATATGTCCACTGGATGGAGTGGGATAGAGATACCACTGTGCTGCACGCTCTCACTTAGATTTTATTTTCTTAAACCTAAGTGTATCCAATTATATTTGTAACTTTCTCCGCACTCGAGTACATTTCTTTGCTCTGCTCCCTGGCCTCCTTTAGCTGCGGGGCAGTTCCGTGAACCCTATTTGCTCTCTGATACCCTCTCCACTTGTTCATGTGTGAGCCTTGGCAAACCACCGCAGTTCTGAGAACCTGACTTCTCTCCACCCGGCTGCTGCACATCAGTAGAGGTTAATGCAGTGGGACCAGGAGTTGGAAACCCAACTGGTTTCCCTTCCCTAACTAATTTAGCCTCTGCCATGCAGTCCGAGATTAAACAAGCACAAAACTGGGAATTGAACTAAGGAGTTAGCTGCAAATCTATCCATTGTGCCATTGGAGCTTCATCTAGTTTATAACAACCTTTTAAGTGTTCACTTTATTTGTTTGAAAATGGGCCGGCTTCATTCACGTTGCTAGATGCTTTATGTCACTTCAATAATTTGAATGTTCTTGGCCAGATTTTAACTAGGTGTGACAAGAAATACTGAAATGTAACTGGGTATTGCTGGCAAGTCTGCAGTCTAACTGCCAAACAAAGCGAACCAGATGTCAAGCTGCCTGTCTCCACTAGTGGTCTGGGAACTTAACCCCTGGAGAATTGCGGGAACATTTGTGAACCAAATCATGTGGGGGGGGGGGGGAAGAAAAATTCCAGCAACTTACATTGTGAATTAGGAGATGTGCTGGCATTGCATTTCAGCTGGAGCACTTTTCTCCTTCAGAGAACCTTTAGTGTTTACAGAAGTTCAACATTTTATTGATTTTTGATGATGAGTGGTTTCTTTTAGAGTTTGCTGCTTTTAGTTGTTTTCTAACAACTGTGAGACATGAGGCACGGAAATTAGAAAAGGCATACTGAGCGTGCTATGCTCAGCCAGGAAAACTTGTTGGCTTGAGAGAAGGGGAGAGGAAGACGTAAATCTAATAAAGTTACTGTATAACTAAAAGATGTCTAATAATGTGCATCTAACTTGCTGAGCTGGCACTTTTGTGGTTTCTGGCATTATCCAACTCCCTGCAACTTTGTAACATAGACTATCAAAGGCACATTGACCTCTATCAAACTTTGACTAAATATTTTCCCAGTTTCTGGCCCTTGGAAGTATAACTGAATTTTAAGTTTGAATACGTTTCACGATTGGAGCTTTCATTGAGTTTTTACACGTGTGATGCAGAAGACACTTATCATACGAAGACCGCAGGGGGTGTGAGAAGAATGTGACACCTATTGAATTGGAGTAAACTTGTCACAATTGGATTGTTCACATCACAGTGATGTTTGTAAGACCCCATTTTCCCTGAAGGTGTTGTTTTGTGTCAGATCTGTAAGTACCCGCAGCCATCTGGTCTATTTTCTATGTAGCCATTCTTCATGTTTGATGAACTAATGCAGTGAAAGTGGGGAGGTTACTTGTCAATGGGAGTCACAGAGTCAAGTCTCATACTATCACGACTGTTTGTGGGACACTGCTGTGCGCAATCGGCTGCCGCACTTCACCCACAAAATATACAGTCAATTAACTTTACAGTATTTTCTGTGAAACATTTTGAGACATGTTGAAGATGTGATAAGGTGCTATATCATTTGCTATATCATGGTAATTTAAAGTTCAGCTTCTCCTCACTCATTTCTTCTCCCACCCCTGTAGCTTGGGGGGTATTGAGGTCAATTGCAGCATCTCATAACTATTTTGTCTGAGATCAAGGATCAGGATCAAAGCTGGGACCGTTTTATTCTACTTGTCTTATTACGGTACCACACAGTACATTTACCCAAAGAGCTGTCCCAACAATTTTTTTATATAAGGATCCTTTTATAATCTAGCCTGCTAAGAGACTGGTGTGTGCTAATGCAATTAGTTACACTGTTCACAAAAGAAATCTAACTTGTATATTTGTAAATATTAATGCTATTACTTAGTAACCAATGTTCTCTGAAACAAATGAGGTAAAGGGTAAGCAAAGAAAAAAATCTTCTGCAACGTTCTTTCCATTTTAAAAAAAAAGTGCGTGGTGTATTTCTGTGGAACCGCAATATTAGTAAAGTTGTGACAGTTCTTAGTACTGCAAATATTTTAAATAGTTGTCCACTGAGGAAGCAATACTTAGCTGGAGATGTGAGAGTTTTTATTTGGAAAAAGTGGTTGCATTTTGAACTTGAAAAATTCCCGACATTAAGTACATGATTCTGTAATTAAATTTATTAGTTTCTCTCTTTGGCTTCTGCCAACAGAGATCAGCTGGGAGGTCAGAATGATCTCAGTTCTGGGTTTCAGGGGCACTGCTCCTTGTTTGTACAGATAGGGTACTCGGGCAACTCCAGTGTAATCTGCACAGCATTTTCTCTCGGAAATGTTAGCAAAGTTCGGTATGTTTCTTTGAGTCCAGTTTCATTTAAAATCACAAACATGATCTGGTTTATTTCACGATTCATTCTCATTGTGAGGAAGTACAAGAGGAACGCGGTTTCCTCTTTTGGGTATCTGTTTGATTTCATTTATCTTCTTAGAAACTCCTTGGTGACTTTTAAGGAAAATGACATAATCAGTCCAGCTTGATATTACTGATACTTGCTTGAGGGATTTGGTTCAAAAGAAAAAGACAGACATATAGGACGAGTAAATGAGGATGTCCAAGTTATGTACAGTATCAGAAAATTAATGGGTGCACGGGAACATTAAAATTACTCGTGCAGTATCACTGAAATTCATATCCACTAGTAAACAAACAAAGGTTGGAAAGTGTATCTTCAAAAGTATTGCATCGTTGAATCAAGTACGATGGTTCCGAATATTTTAGTGCACGACCCATTCTGTTTTCTCGACCTCCATGGCTGGATTGACAGCTGATGAACAGCCGCAAATTGCGGTTTGATTGAATGGCAGCACAATTCAGTCACTCCAGGTGACTGAGATACTTCATTGTGGATTCCCACAGAATGTGCAATAACAGGATCCCAATGACCTTGTTTTCAACCATCATTCAAACCTTGTGGTTATGGTATCTGTAATTGTAACTGTATCTGTAATATATACAACATTTTAGCATTTGGCTTTGTAGTCCTTTCATTCCAGCAGAGCTATTGTTACATTATACTACAATCCTTACTGATGGTGGCACAGCATCACATGAGAGGATGGAACAAAGCTGTGCTTTCACTGAATTTGGCATGAACTATGCGTAATAATTCCAGCAGGATTTATTCACAATGAAAAACCCAAACAATAAAACTAGCTGGCAGCAAAATATTTTGTTTGCGTTGATCACGTACAGTGTATCCTTGTGATCAAATACAGTCAAACATGTTCAAACAACCACCTTTATTCAGCAACCGCTTCCTGTTAACCAGTCTGGTTCACTCACCAAAGGACCTTTACATCACCCGTATGTAAAGACCATTTTTGCCCAGTCCCCTGAGAGGTTAGTCGAAGCGAGGTTTGACTGGAGTAACATTCTGTATGTTAAAACGTGTGTATCTTTTGTGGCAACCTGTGTTTTTTTTTTTGCTCGGTTGCCAGAACATTAACAGGATTATAGTAATTATAATATATGGTAATTAAACAACAAAGTAACACAAGTTTATTTGATGAACTGAATGAATGGCAAACTTTTGTCCCTTGTTGCTTGTCTGACTACAGCAAGAAAATTCTGCTGCAGCACCTGGAATTACTGCGCTAAATACTTGTCTCAACATGAAAGGGTGTTGCTCCCAATGCTGAAGAATCCATTTCGATGAGTAAGCGGGGCCTTGGTCTAACTTATGCCATAGACAACACTTTATTCCCTTGGTCAAGTATTGTAAGTGGCAGTGTCTCCACTTTATTCCCTCCGCTACAAACTTGCATTGGCTGTGTGATTGTGCAGTTATTTTAATACCGGTGAATGTTGCCAACTGGTTTCTGAAAGGATTAAAGAATCCTGTTTCTGGGCTACAAACTGTTCAGCTCAGGTACCTATGTATTTACAATGCGGGGTGGCTCCATTTGATTTGCCGATTTATTTGAAGCGACATTAATATAACTAATTATTTCAGGTGACCGGCCTTTCAAAGACAAGCCCAATGAACCAGTCGAGTTTAAATCATACCAGTGGTTTGGAGCATCCTTACGAACTAAGGACGACAAAATTCTGGTAAATATTTCATGCAACTATCTGTGTGGAGTTTTGTTTAATGTTTTTTCTCACACAATTGCATACAAATACAGCCTTCTGCACTTCACAGTAAAAATCCTGTGAAAAGCTTTGAGATGTTGGGACAATGTGTGAAGTTGCTATATCAGATGCAAGGATAATGGTTTTTATTATTTATTTCTCAATAACCAGATCCCCTCTCCACCCCCCAACATCCTCCATCCGCTTGATTCCAACCCCCAGTTCAAGTGTAAATCCTTTACTGTTTAGCATCTTGGGATGTCCTTCCAAAGTGAAAGATTCTATATTAATATAACTTGGTTTTGGTGTTAATGTGCAAGAATTTCATTGGTTATCTCGAACTGTTGATGACCACAGTTTTTTTTCTGGGGTTCAATACAGATATATATCACCATACTTCAGACTGTCAAAAGCACAGTGGTATTTATTTCCTTTCCAAAGCTAACTTGTGCATCAGCTCTTGATTTTATATCTGTGTGTTGCATTTTGTCCCTGGTCCACAGGCTGCATAACTGTGGGCCTCTAACAATAACCAAGAGAGGGTATGACAATGCCCTCTAATTTATATTTCTACCAATGATGAAGTGCCTGTGGGTGTCTTCTCTAATGGTTTTCTTCATCGCAAATGTTCCTACATATTCTGACTTCATATGGTGGTCAAGAAGCTTTGTAAAGTGAGGTGTTGCTAAACTTAATTGAAAATTAACCAGCCCTCATTACTTTACCGTTGTGTGTCTAGGCCTGTGCTCCCCGCTACCATTGGAGAACACTGAACCGTCAGGAACGAGAGCCAGTGGGTACCTGCTTTCTAGCTGTTGGGGAAAAGATTGTGGAATATGCACCTTGCCGATCAGGTTAGTCTCAGATAATGTGCCCTCCGTTTCACCATCGGCGGCAGCGCTTTCAGCCACTAAGCCCTGAAACCCTGGAACACTCTTCCTTTACCATCCATCTTGCCCTTTCCTTCCCCATTTTCAGGTCATGCCTGAAGACCTTCCTCTTTCACCATGCCTACAGTCACTTCCTCCCCCCCAACATCATGCTCCACCACTGTCAAACGCTGTGTGAGGGGCACTATATAAATACAAGTTTTTGATGCTTTTCACTGTAACTTTCAGTGTATTACTTCAGGGTTAATTGCTTGTTGAGGTTGTGTTGTCTTTACTTGGACAAGGTTGAGTGCATCACTTGAGTTGTAGTCCGACCGTCTAAAATTCTGTTTGAAATCAAATTATCTCCATGTACTTATACAAACCTACTTTCGCTGGAAAGTGAAAGCAGCTCTGAACAATTGGCACTATTTCAACATCCCTTTTTGTTTAAATAAATAAATGCTTATGTGGCAGAGGACTGGCTTTTCTTCATCAGCTGGGTTGTCTGACACATGCGGAAACCGATCACCGTGCTTAGGAATATTGAATCCAGAGTTGAGTATGTATGCCACTTATACGTGGAAATTTCCCTGTGTCTAGATTGGAATGTACACTTTCTCGCTGGAGGGATGCACCCTGCTTACCTAAATCTGGAGAGTCCTGGGAGGACCTTTGTAGGACAGCCTTGTGATGTGCCAGCCACCTTAATGTTCTAGACGTCCCAAGTCCAATGCTTTGTACCAGGCTTGCTTAACACCAATTACTTCTCAGGAACTCGCTTATAGTAAAAATAAATTAAGCTACCAGTGTGATATCACAAGTGAAGTCAGGTTGAAGAGGTCCTTTGGCCCATTTGATTGCATTGTTCCAGAGAACCCACTCTACTGTCTTCCCATCACCGCATCAAGCTGTTTTTTTTTTAAAAATCCAGTGTTCTGGTCTCAACTACCCTTCTGGTAGCCTGTTCCAGTTGTCAATTGCTCTCTGTATAAAGAAATATTTCTTGAATCTATACTGAAGTTGCCCTTTGAAACTCTAAACGTATCATTTTCTTCTGGTCCTTAGGTACCTCTAAAAGTATCATTCTGAGTTTACTTTTTCAGTTTTTAAATTCTTATATACCTGTAGAAAATCTCCTTCGAGATGACATAACTTATCCTCTAGCATTGGGTATCCTGCTCATTGCTGTTCTCTAAACTGCTTTTGGTGACGAGGCAGTTGTCCCCGAAACCTAAACTACACTAGGTAGTCTAGAGTGGCCTGAGCAGAGCACTTAGTGTATGAATTCTGAGACTCTGAAATCAACTGATTTGGCTAATCGTCCGATATCCTGTTTGTCTTATTTGTTGCTGCCTTACGCAGTTTTGATGAGTCAATTAACACCCCTAGTTCTTTTCAACTTCCCCCATGACAGTTTCAATCCCATTAATGGTGTGTACATGCCTCCCAATTCTTACTTCCTGTGTGAGGAGTCCCCTTGGAGAAAATATTAATGGGGAAGGTTGTTTACCGCAGGATGATTTAGCCTCAACTGTATGTTTTGTTTCCTATACGTTCAAGTAATTGCTTCCTCATATTATCAGCATTCATTTTTGTTGCTCTTAAAACGCAATAGAAAAATGAAGACATTAATACGATTTGTAACTTAGACAGACACAGACTTTACAACAATAATAATCCTTGCATTTGATATTGTCTTATCACGTCTTCGAGACGTCTCAAAGAGTTTCACAGAATGTACTGAATGGTGAATTTTGATGCTGATAGTAGCTCTTTGAGATGAAACCTTCATGTTATGCTTCCACTTAATGATGATTTAAGGCTTCATTCACTTTCCTTGTCCCCATACCACAGGACAATTCACCAAACCCCTATTGAAATGGGGTGTTCACAATTTTTTGTTTTGTCCCTAACCTGGCGATTTGATGCCCAGTTTAGTACAGTCCCCTTTAACTGCTGCCAGACATCTGGAAGATCTATTGAAAATGCTCTGCAGTGAAATGTGACTATCAACAGCAAGTTGTAGAGATTCTGCATTGCTTTCTCTCTCTCCCCACCTGTTTCCTTCCTGCGACTAAATATACTTCACCCCCTTTCAAATACTTCACAGTTGCCTGTTCTGCTAAATGAGGTGAGCTGACTTCTGAGAATTAGTTGAGAGCCAGGATGTTACTCTCCATTCTGTGTCTACCTACATTGCAATTGAGATAGGTAACCACTTGTGGTTCTTTGTTTCATTCTTTGTTTAGTATCTGACTTGGCTGATCCTGTTCACTGTTCTAATTAAGCAATGCCATAGTAATCATCCTGAAGTGCCATCTGTCTAATCACTCAGCCTTCTATTTTTTTTTCCTTATTTAGATAAATCTGAGGCTGATGGTCAAGGATTTTGTCAGGGAGGTTTCAGCATCGATCTGACAACGGTAAGAAGAGACTTGAGTTTTTTTTCCTTTTTTTGCCCTCCAGCCACCAATCATCTGTGCTCCAGCCACACCTTTATGCAAGAATTTGCAGTATGTGAACAGCTTAGACACCAATGCAAGTGCCCCTTTGTCTCTCCGACAAGAGTTACCGTTGCACTGATCTGTCCACTATCTTTAGTGGTATATAAATGCTTCAACTTTAGTATTGTAAACTTTTAGACAATAAGGAAATCTATTTTAATGAGAATAACTGGAGTCTAGAGAGATTTGCCTTTATGTACTTCTGCTAGAAATGGAGACAAATAACAGCCTTATGAAACCATTCTTTCATTGTAAGAACGTTTATAGCATATTGTTATGGTGTGTAGGTTTTCACAGTCATATTTGGTTTTGTGTCTGGTCGTTAAATGTATGTATGATCAACAGTTGCAATGTGTTACATGTTTTATTATTGGTTGTATTATTGTTAAACCAGCCAACCATTTCCATACAGCAAGACACAACTATGAGCTGAATAACAATTATTCTGGAGGATTCTTGACCAGAATATCAAGAGACCCCTTCCATTTTCAAACAGTCTCATGGGACTTTTAAATGCCCTGAGCAGGCAAAAAGGATCTCAGTTTAATGTCTCATCTGAAGGACTGCACCTCTGGCAATCCATTGCACTAGGGTATAAAGTATATGCTGAAGTCCTAACCTGAGGTTCTGCCTCTAACAATAATAAATTGGTCATATTCAATCTACGACTGTTCGTGGGACATTGCTGTGCGCAATTGGCTGCCACGTTCGCCCACAAATATAGTCAATTCACTTTACAGTGTGTTCTGTGAAGCGCTTTGGGACGTCCTCCCAACATGAAAAGCGCTATGTCAAATGCAAGGATTATTATTATTATTAAGACTGGTGCCACAAGCTGAACCAAGCCAACAAACCTGCATTGCAGCCTTGTTTTTAACACTACCTAAATTTAGTCTGCAGTTACATTTCCAGATCAAAAGTCATGGCTACCCAAAAAGTGTCATTCAAGGTGCAAGATTAGATAGCATTCAGCGAAAATGTTTAAGCAGGCTGTCTCATTGCAAGAAAATACTGCTTGTGTACTTTTTTTTTCCATTGTGATGTGTGAATCTTCTATTGTGATAAAACTATTTCTGATAAGACTTTCAGTATTTATGGCTAAAACCACTTCATTGTGGAATTAGCATTTGGTTTACCTGCTTCCTTTAGTTTTAGCATCATTAAAAATAACTTTGAGTTGATAGTTTTGTATTCGGTGAGGAGCACCAACTGTTCAGATCATAATCTATTTATGACTTTGCCACTTGTGAAATATGAACCATACTCTTCGCTGATGAAAACTCCCCTTAACCAATTGCTTCTCATTTTTTGTCTGTTACACATAGATATTAATGGATATTTTCCAGTGCCTTTTCAAGTCATTATGTTGGCCATAAGAGTGCAGCTCTCAGAGGCTTTCTGGAACCCACAGTAAATTTCTCCTTGAGATCTTCACATTCAAAATTATTCCCACACATTATAGTATGGAGATGATATTTTGTGTAACCCACATTCTTATTCCAAGTACACGGACATGGAAAGTTATTGATTTAGCACCTAAGTCACATAATTCAATAGAGAGAATCAAACCCAACACCTATTGGTTTGTTCAACTACAATTGCCATTAGAGGAGCTTGACGTAACTTTCTTTCCTATGCAGAAAAGTATTGCATGCTGGAAATATTCCTTACTACAGTCTGCGATCCCTTCCTCGTCAACTTGAAATCCTATTTAGAAATAACGGATATTTGGACGGAGAGAAATGCCTGGGAAAGGATGTGGTTCAGGGAGATTTATTTTACTGAAGCTTCTGTATCGATCTTATGATTATCGCTAGCTTGCATTGGCAGATGATGGTAACGAATGCTTAGAAACGGAAATCTTATGGTGCATCTGTCTCTCCTTGAATTACAGGGCGGGAGAGTGGTTCTCGGGGGACCTGGCAGTTTTTACTGGCAAGGTAAAGTGCCTGACCGTAATCTAACCTTGTGCACTTGTCAACCTCAATAATTGTGTCCTAAGGCCATGTGCTGTTTGTCTTGTACATTTTCCTTTCAGACTAACTTATTAATTTTTCCGTGTTCTTGGTTTAGAATTGCCTGATTTTTACGACCAGCTAAGACTAGGGGGGAAGAGAGTGAGTGAAGAAAGCCAACGTCAGAAAACTGTCTTTTGTTTAGATGTTTCTATACATGTTAATATAGATATTTTAAGACTAGGTGGAAGCATGTTTTGTTTACTAATAAAATCTACTGTGTGATTCTGCAGGTCAGTTAATCTCTGACAGGGTGGAGGATATCGTGACAATGTACAATCCTTCAGAACTGATTACAAAATTCCCAAATCAAATTGCAACGCTTGTGGCTAATGCTGTGTATGACGACAGCTATCTTGGTGAGTGAGACCTAACTTATTATCAGATTCTCTCAGAAAAAAAACTCAACTTGTGAATGTGGGCCCATTAAAAGCGAGAAAGGGAGAAATTGTAAAACAAAGTTATTTATTTTTTGTGTTTTGCTGCAAACGTGTTTTTGAAGCTGGTAGCTATTTAGCTATGATGTACAAGGATGGAAATGTCTCTACCCTGTCTCTTGTAGTTGACCCTGACCTCGCAATGAGGTCTGCATAACTCCTAACTCCTCCAGTATGTTCGATCAAGTTGTAAGTTGCCAAAAAAAAGAGAGACTGGCCCTTAGCAGAAAGCTCAGAGAAAAGGATTTATTGGGAGTCATTTTAGATCCAGTTTCTCCAGTGTTTTCCTTTTGATTTTTATAGTCGCAAAGAATAGAACTAATGCTTTTCTATTTCTATATTAAGTCTAATAATGGATCTTTTCTAAAGTTTCCTGCTTAACCAGTTTGACCCAGTTTTTTTTTTGTGTGTTAATTAAATGTTATTGTTATTCCTGACTGAGCTGTAGACTATTTTTGGGAAAAAAAAGTTATGCTTTTAATGTAGAAGCACAAGACAAGTATGAGATAATGTGCATTTATGTGTGTTTAGGATGAGCTCAGATTCTTCAGAATAGCTCCCTTGTTTTCAGGCTGTGTATCTAGGGCTCTTCTAAATAGGACAAGGTCAAATACTAATTATACAGACATCGATTTTACACCCTGTATCAGAGGGTTTATTTCTTGCGAGCATTCATAACCTCGTATTCGATCAATGATATTGACACTTTTTAAAAAAAAATGTTTAAAATAACTGGGTGGAAATTTTTAAACTTTTGTTTTTATCAGGTTATTCTGTTGCTGTTGGAAATTTTAATGATGATTCAGTGGAAGGTAAGCAAACGCAACCTTTTTGAGTCTGTTTTAAGAGATGCCTGTCCATTTGCTCTTGCCTACTCCAGCTCGGGTGCCCAACTAGCATTGTCGAACACTTTAAGGCATCCTCCTGATGTGAAAGGTGGAATAAGACCTTAAGTTGTGTGTATTGAGTTGAAGGAGTCCCAAGCTATGATGCACTATCAATGTTGAGTCAACTAATCTCGCCAAACTGGCAGACCATACAGTAAAACTCGTCTTAAGAACCTTGGTCTAGGTGTAATATAAAATAGTTAAGATTTATACTCTTCATTTTTATCCAGTTTTCCTTGCACTCCTCCACCCCACCTTTGCTGGAAATATATTCAGCAAAATCTGCTTCAACTATGAGCTGACTCCAAGGTGATGTGCCTGGCAACAGCATGTCTGAATTGAGATAACCCTCCGTAGACCAGTTCCCGAGCCAGCTGGATCCGCGGGGCAATGCTGATAATGGAGCCAGACAGCTTGATTCATTGGCAAGACTTGGAAGCCAGACCAGTCATTGGGACAGGGATGCTTCCTGCTCTGATCTTAGCCAAACAAGTAGCGGGTGGCTAAACAGTGCTTTTAGTGGCTACGTTTTGTGGATTTAGCTGATTAAACTGCAGCAGTACTGCAAAGCACACTCTGGTCCCCGTGACTTGGTTCTTGCCAACCTGCACCTAATACACTCTATCTAGGGGACACCCACTCAGGCAGAGTCAACTACACGTGCAAATTTACATGTGTAAATGACATACGTTTGGGCAATTCTGTCTGGTTTGGATGTTCTTAAGGTGGAGGTTTCTTGCATGTGTCAAAGATCCTGCTTTCCAACACAAAAAGTGATGTACGTTCACCCCTTCCTATGATAAACATTCTATCAGCACCAACTTTTAAGATTCGTGAAGAATAGATACGTGAAATTACTGAAGGAAAGGGGTTTGTTCTGACAATGGTACTGCATTCCTTCTGTAGAGGAACTAAAAAATGAAGTGTGTGACTTCAAGTCAATATTTACAGCACTTAACGTGGGTGCCAGTATTTGTTGTTGAAAGGGTAGGGACAGTGAAATTTATTAGTTTGTCGTTTTTCCCCTTATGTCACTGACCGCTCAAAGTACATGAGAAACAACTTGGGTTGATCTCTGCTGGACTGAGATTGGGAACAGGCTTTGAACGTGAATTGTGTGGCAGATCCCAGGGTGTAGTGTGCGGAGGTGAATGTTACGGACATTGAGAGTGTTTGCATCTATGGTACCTGATATAAAATTGATTTCAGTGATTGAAAGTAATATCTTTCTGCTTCAGATTTTGTAACTGGAATTCCAAGAGGAGCGAAATCTCTGGGCTATGTAAGAAATTCTCATTTTATATCACAGTATTTCCAAGTGGTTTAAACAATTATAACTGTGGTTTAAATAGATGTTTAGACTCTGGAACGCTACCCATGTGAAGGGCGCTATGTAAATGCAAGTTGGTGTTGTATGTCTTTGAGTTTTGACTGAGGCAGACGCATCAATTAACTGTTCTTTTAACAACTCTTTTAATCGTCAACAGGTGACGATTTTAAATGGAGAGACGATGAAATCGCTTATCAATGTTACTGGGGAGCAGGTGAATCCTTCTTTACATCTCCTGCATCAAAACAAACTCATTCTTCCTCTCGTGTGGATGCAAAACTTTACCAGGTTTATTCCCACATGTGCAAGAAAAAGAGTGACCTGAAGTATTCTTTTTACAGATGGCGTCCTACTTTGGATATTCAGTTGCTGTGACTGACGTCAATAACGATGGGTGAGAGGGGAGAAAAAATTATGGCTGGGGGTGGAAATGATTTTTTCTAATTGTGTTTTTGTGTTTAAAAATAATTCACTCCTGGAGTACTCAAGTAAACAGTGTGTTTCACAAATCTTTATTGATCGTTTGGTGGGAGTCACCATGGTGACTTATCTATTTTCTTGTTTATAGAATGGCACATATCAGGCACATCTGGTACTACTCTCGTCTAGGAGTGCAGAAAATTGAGAAAGATAAATTCTTTCAATAATGTGAACTCATCGCTCCTAGATTATGCTTTGCAGCTATCTTAGCCGACATTGTTTTGCGAACACTGTGTTGTAAAATTGCTGCAAATTTCCTTGTAATCCATGAGGGACACATGTCTGTCTGTAGTTTAGATGCTTATTTCTCAACGCTGACTTTGGTTATTTTAGACACGATGACCTCTTGGTTGGAGCGCCTCTGTTTATGGACCGGAGTTCTGATGGGAAGTACAGAGAAGTGGGACAAATCTATGTCTATCTACAAGAAGGCACAACATTTAAAAAACCCCAGAAGCTGACTGGTACTGAAATCTATGCCAGATTCGGGACGTCAATCACAGGTCTTGGTGATCTTGACCAAGATGGTTTTAACGGTGTGTCATTTTGTTTATTTACTATGGATGTTTTTTTTGTGTCTGAGCTTCTAATTCATGTCCCTAGGCCATGGAAAGCTAACTAACTAAACAAACAATCCTTGCCTGCTTGTCATGCACCCTTTCAATTTGAATGCACTGCAAACCGAATTCTGCAAGAAATGATGAATTCAGATTGATTGGAATGAGTGCAGGTCAGCAATGCATTTTTCAGCAATTTAAGAATGTTGCATACTTTCTGCCTTTTTGTAATTGGGAATTTATTGATTTTTTCCACAAAAATAAAAACTGTGAATGCCTGAAACCAGCATCTTGAAGACAAAAATAAGTGACTGATACAGGGAGAAAGCTTTCATTTCTGGAGTTGTCACGTATTTTTCTCTTTTGGATACTGTTTTCATTTTGATTTAACTTCAACAACAACAACAGCAACAGATTCCATTTATAGAGCGCCTTTCACGTCGGGAGGACGTCCCAAGGCACTGCACAGTTGGGTCAGGACCCGAGCAGGGGGGAAATGGTCAGGGTGAGGGGAGCGAAGGGAGGGAGCGAGGAGGGGGTTGAGAGGGGAGCTGAAGGCACGGTCAAAGAGAAAGGTCTTGAGACCGGCCTTGAAGGAGGAAAGGGAGGAGGCGGCGAAAGCACTGGGGGATAGAGTTCCAGAGCCTAGGGGCTGAGAGGCTGAAGGCCCGGCCACCGATGGTAGGGCGGTTGGGGCGGGAGATGTGGAGCAGACTGGAGCCAGAGGAACGGAGGGTACGGGCAGGTAGGTAGGGGGATAGTAGGTCAGAGAGGTAGGAGGGAGCGAGGCCGTGAATGGCCTTGTAGGTGAGGATGAGGATCTTGAATTTGATCCTTTGGGGGATGGGGAGCCAGTGGAGGCGAGCGAGGGTGGGAGTGATGTGGTCCCGAAGCCTGGTGCGGGACAGTACACGAGCTGCAGAGTTCTGAATGACCTGCAGTGTGGAGGGAGGGCCGGGAAGGCCGGCGAGGAGAGAGTTCCCATAGTCCAGCCTTGAGGTGACAAAGGCGTGGACCAGAGTTTCAGCAGCGTGAGGGGTGAGGTAGTGCCGTAGTCTGGCGACATTCCGGAGGTGATGGAAGGCGGTGCCAGTTGTGGCGCGGATATGAGGGAGAAAGGACAGCTCAGGGTCGAACAGAACCCCGAGGTTCCTGACTGGCTTTGAGAGGTGGAGAGTGCAGCCTTGAATGCTGATGCTGTCAGCGCCTGAGGTGCGGAGGCGCTGACGCGAGTCAATCAGGAGGGCCTCAGTTTTACGCACGTTGAGCTGAAGAAAGTTGTCTCTCGTCCAGGACTCGATGTCGGACAGGCAGCTGTCAGGACATCAGTGGTCGTGGAGTTGAGGGTAGAGGAGGAAAGGTAAGGTTGGGTGTCATCCGCATACATGTGGAAGTTAACCCCATGTCTGCGGATGATGTCACCACAGGGGGAGCATATAGAGGGTGAAGAGGAGGGGACCGAGGACAGAGCCCTGAGGGACACCGCACAAGACAGTGCGGGGGCTGGAGGAGAAGCCATTCGTAGAAACAAAGTGAAGACGGTGGGAGAGGTACGACCTAAACCACTCAAGGACAGGTCCTTGAAGGTTGAAGTGGGAGGACAAGCGATGGAGGAGGATAGCGTGGTCGACCGTATCGAATGCTGCCGATAGGTCGAGCAGGATGAGGAGGCAGAGGGAGCCCTGGTCGCAGATGGTCAGGATGTCATTGGTGACCTTGACCAGGGCAGTTTCTGTGCTATGGGCAGCACGGAAACCCGACTGAAGGGGTTTGAATAATGAATGGGTGGAGTGGAAACTTCCTCCTTTCTTGACCTGTAGTTTGTTCAGCTATTTTTCATTTGTCTTTCCACATTTGCTTGACTATTATTTCCAGATCTATTTCTCCCTCATCTGTTCCTTGTGTTCCCACCCTCTTCTCTTCCTGTTGCTAGATGGAATTTCAGCCTATCGTGTGCAGGGTGTCATTAATCTGTGTGCACACATATAGTTCTCCTAATAGCCTAGATACTAGTTAATTATTAAACCAACGCATGGAATGTTTCACTTTTACAATCTTCATAATGGCTGAAAATGTGAGATCATTTGCAGTCTTAATGGAAGTTTGCATCAACCAGTCTCTTGACGTTTCAGAATTTTTTTTTGGCTTTAATGTTGATAGCATTGGTTGATATAACTAATCCTGCAAAGCTGTGTTTTTTTTTATCTCCTGGTCTCGGCATTCAAAGGCCTGCCTGGACAGGAATGACGAAGTCAGTGACTGTATAATTAGCTTAAGCCCAGGTGGTCTGATCTTCTACAGTCAAATTATGTTTAGTTTTTTTTCCCCAAGTGACAACCGTGTTGTGTAAACACAAACTTACACGACACTTGCGATTCTTTGGCAATCCATCCTTCTGAATGGATTCCCATTCAAATATTTCACAAGTCACGTTAACCACTTTTTATGCTTTGATTGGTTTGGTTGTGGTCGAAGGAAATTTTGAAATTCATGCGCTGACATGTTTCCACCTCTATTTATGCCATTCTTATTAATTCACACTCCAGTGTATCGTTATTCGGAATGTAATTTTTTTTCTTTAGATTTGATGTGGCCTTTTCAGAAGTGTTTCTAGTATTGGTGCTACAGTCATCTTAGAACTGAAAATAATTTTGGGAGATTGAGCCAATGAGTCAGCCACCCCCCCTGAAAATAGTGAGTTGCACAGCAATACAGTTCCATAGCATTTCCAACAGTCTAACATCCAAATGGTCGTTCTTCATGCGAGTTTGAGCATGGTAAAGGGTTTCTGCATGCATCAGATATCCATCCGGTTGTCCCCCAAATAAACAGTGGTAGACAGTTTGATTGTAATCACCTGAAATTGACGCAGAGCAAACATCCGCTAGGAATCAAGAACATGGACCACTGGTTAATCTTTTCATTCTGCCCGTCCATCCCTCTCCCTTCCCTGCCATTTCCCATGTTTGAGGGCATTGGGGGCATTTGTAGAACTGTACGTCTGAGGTTGTCAACGGACCTTTGGTATTACTGCCTACATCGAGATCGTGTAACTTGGTCAGATTGAGTTCCTGGGAGATGAATCTGTGTCATATTTAAAATATTCTTTGTATGGAACCTCACACTTGTGTTCAAATCCCTTCACTCTCTGGTACCTCCCTAGCTCTCCGACCTCACTCCCAAAATCCACCACCTGGCGCCTCCGCTCAACTGGCACCAGCCTCCTGTTTGTCCGTCGCAACCTCTGCCCCACCATCGAGGTCGCGCTTTCAGCCATTATACCCCAAAACTCTGGAACACTCTCCCTCAATCCCTCTGCTTTGCCCGTGCTCTCCCCCTTTTCAAGTTGTGCCTGAAGACCTTCCTCTTTGACAGCTCTTATGGTCACCTACCCTCCCCACCGCTTGGAGTCAGGCTCCGCCACTGTTAAGTGCTCTGAGATGCTATCCTTCGTAGAGGGCACGATATAAATGCAAGTTGTTGTTCCGGTACATCGTCCCCAAGCGGCAACTTTAACGTGGGCTTTCAAGTTCATTTATTGGCTATAAAAATGCAAATTGCTACATTTTTTGGAGACATATGTGAATTGGGATCTGAGGACTGATTGTAAAACTGTTTCATTTATAGATGTTGCAGTGGGAGTTCCTTATGCAGGAGAAAATCGCAAAGGCCTTGTTTATATTTATAATGGTAAAATATCTGGTTTAAGCCAACATCCTTCTCAGATTCTGGAAGGGCAATGGGCTTCAGACTCTTTGCCTGCAAGTTTTGGGTATTCGATGCACGGTGCTGTAGATATTGACAGAAATGGCTATCCAGGTACGTTTAACAAAATGTCTCTCAATATCTCTTTAATCCAAATTTTAATCCACTTTAATGGGATTAAAGAATAATTTATCTTCCAGTGTGGTGGTTAATATAAGCTGTGTGAGCGGTTAGCTGGAGGTAGAAATAATCATGCTAACGTTTGATTTAAACTTTTATGTCAGGAGGGTATTTCAAAGCACTTCACAGGATATAATATAAACTGTAGTGACTATTTTTAGGTGAACTTGGCAGCTGATTTACATGCTGTTATATCCCTCAAACAGCTGTGAAGGGAATGAAACCAATTTTATCTGGGGAGTTGTTGGCCAGTACACTGGGAGAAACTCCTTTCTAGTTTTGAATGTCTTTAATAACGTCTATCTGAAAAATTAGTTTGAAGTCCTGATGTAACCACTTGTCGAGTCTCTCTGCTGAGATCAATTAATTCAGCACATGTTGAGAATTTTGGCTCGCAAGGCTAGCTACTCACTGGATAAAGCTCAGAGAGGTAGAAGTACAGGGTATAGTCAACCAGGATTACGGAGATTTTTTNGTAATTTTTTNCATGTGTTATTGTTGGTTGTTCAATGAGTTGGACTGTTCTGAGTTTCCCAGATTTATGTTCGTACTTTTGTTATTTGATTATTTTACCCACTGCATCACCATCTTCCAGCTGGAGATGTTTTCTGATTTTAAAACCAGATCAAATGACAGATATTTTAACATTCTCAAAGCTAAACCGATAGACCATAATTTATCATGCTAACTAAACTTGAAATGATGTGTGGATATAAAAATCCTTTGGTTCACATTACTTGTCCTGTTGCGACTAGGAATGTTTAGCTTCTCAAATGATGGCATTTGTTCATTCTCCTAAAGTGATTCCAAGTAGCCTCCTGTGGTGCTCAGAGGATATACAAGTGGCCAAAAGGGATGTATTGAGGCACCGGAAATCTTTCCAGCTGTCGTTCAGCCCAAATGTTTCTGTAATAAGCCAGCCACAGAAATACCATCAAGTTTTGAACAGAAATGTTAGCAGTAACGATGCACCATTTAATTTCAGGTTATTGGGTCCACAAAGTGCTTATTAGTTTCTCTGCTGTTTTCCTGCAGATTTAATTGTTGGAGCTTTCGGCGTTGACAAAGCTATACTTTATAGGTAGGTAATTATATTCTCCTTCAGAGGTAAAATTCCCCTTCCCTCTTCCCCCCTGCCCCTCTCCCATGGAATAATAAACCAGAAGGAGGATTGTATTTTTAAAATGATTTTATTACAACTTATTTAATTTTTTAAACTGGAAATGTGAGCTTAAATAGGCTGAAGGGCATTCTTAATCCGAACCGCTCTTGTGATCTAGGAGGCTACTTTATGGAGGGAGTGTAAATGTCGAGCTTGTCTGAGATTGGAAGAAAGCACATTTTTGAAACTGAATAGATGAAGCTTTACTGTATAACATATAGAGCATTGACCCGAGAGAACTTCAATGTTAACATTGGAAGCAAATGAATGTGGGAACATATCTTCCATTCCTCCTGGGAGAGGAAAAGTATTTAGTTTGCATTAAAATGTACAAAACCAGAAAGTAAGAATTTTTGGGGGACTTGCAAGTACAAGTATTTGAATTTACAGAATACAACCGTTGATGGAGAAACGTGTAGATGGCAAGAAGAAATGAATCTTTGGGGCTGTCTGGAAAATGAAATAATTTTAAAATATTTTCTGGAGACTGCAGAATGTACCAGGCGAAGCAGTTAATAGTATGTGATTAAAACACATTGAGCAGCTCATAAATAAGGCTTTAGAGATTTGAGTGGGATTTTAAGAATGCGCTAATTAGATTCAGCTGACGTTCTACATGTTACCCTTGTCTGCCTTATGCTGATAAAATACTAGTCAGTAAAGTCAGCGAATGGAATCTCATGAAACCTCTGTTATCGGCGGGCTGTTAAAATGTATGTTTACCCAGCCCTGTGTGAAGTGTTGAGCAGCTTTGTGCAGAAATGAGGGGATACTTGCTCCGTTTCCAACCAAACAGGCTTTCCGAGCTGCAGAATGTGATGAATGATTCCGACTCGATATTCTGTGCTGTGTGTAGTACAGTACAAGACGTTGCCAGTTTGTTCTTTGAAAGTCCCAAGTCAAAGCTGGCACCACTTTGCGAGTGGCGCATTCTTTTCAAATTGCAGGTTTCCTATGTGAGATCATGTTAGGGTTGATGCACTTCCACCTTTAGATGACGCAATTGGGTTTAACGTGTCGATGTGTTGCTGAGACTAGTGGGGAGGGAACCATAACATTTAATTTTTAACATTTAACCACATTTGCTTCTGAGGTACAACTTGATTGTATCTGTGATGAAGCCCTGTCAATCTTCCATGCATTGGCTTTCAAAATTTTCAAAAACACTATCTGCAGACCAAAAATTTTCGTTTGTAGAGTCCTGCTGGTCCATCTCTCCTAGCACATGCCAACCCAACACCCCCACGCCCCCCCACCCCCCCCCCCCCCATCTGACCAGGCTTTGTCTGGTATCCAGCGTCTGCGTGGGTGAGTAACCACTTATTGGTTTGCAGCTGTAAAAGTTCATATGCATTGCCGGAAAAAGCAGGGAATTTTCCAGCACTGTGTATACACACTGCATATGCATTTTTGCATTGCTGGCCTTTAATTACATTTAGCTGGAAATTGCAGCTCGACAGACCAGATCTCTCTCTCCCCCCCCACCCCCCACCACCCAATTAGTCAGATAAGCTGGGGTTTATTTGGGTTACCATATCATGACATTTGTATACATGATACCACTGAAAATTTTGAAAGCCAATGCATGAAAAATTGACAGGGTCTCATCACAGATATAATCGAGTTTACCTCGGAAGCAAATGTGGTTATGCGTTGACTGAGTAAAGTTTTAATACTGGTAGCTTTGTTCAGGAAAGCTGATACAAAACAAAAAACTGCATTGAAATCCTCAGAACCTCTCTCTCTCCCTCCCTCCAAGTAAGATATTTTATTAAAGAAAAAATTTCTTTGTGTGTTTAAATTTTCAGAGCCAGACCAGTGATTCATGTGAATGCTTCGTTAGATGTCACCCCTTCAGTTTTGAATCTAGAGAACAAAACCTGTCAACATCCAGTAACCAACATCAAGGTGTCTTGGTGAGTTCAGCTGGGTGTGGAATAGGAGCATTCTGCATCCCAAATTCCAGTCTCATCCTTTTCATTTCTCGCATTGATATTAAGTTTATTTTCTACTTTGTAATTCCATTTGTGTGATTAAAGCATGCTGAAATTTATGGCATGCTGCCCTGTGGTCTGGTACACTCTTTTGACCATATTGTAATTTGAACCACTTATGGGTAACATCGCATATAGTCCTAGACATAATAAGAAATGTTCAACAACAAGATTACATCTATATAGCGACTTTCACGTCGGGAGGACGTCCCAAGGCGCTGGGCAGTGTGCAGGAATTCAGACCTGAGCTGGGGTCGGGGGGGGGGGGGGAGAAGGGAGGGGAGGGGAAGGGGGTGGCATGATTGAAGAGGAGGGTTTTGAAGCGCTTTTAAGTTCACTTTAAGGCCAGCAATGAGTGCTAATTGAATTAATTTAACGAAATTATGCAGGATTGTTGTGCCACTTTGAGCAGATCTTCCATGTATGTCTCTACGAGTCTGTATATTCAACATAAATGTATTGCAGCAGTCGCATAAGTGATGAGTGAGTAAGATTGCCGTTGAGCATGCTGTGCTGGGATTGAGGTCATATCCATATTAATACTCATTCTGATGTACTATTTGGAGACTAGTCAACTTACTTTCTAATGAGAGTATTATTATAATTCAGATCCTCTTTAATAAAGTGCCAAGTTGTAATGATTGGTTTCCTTATAATATGGGCGCTGTATGAACTTACAACAACTTGCATTTATATAGCGTCCTTTATGCGGAATAGAGTCCCGGAGCACTTGACAGTGGCGGAGACTGACCCCAAGCCAGGGGTCTCAGGGTCAGATTCCGCCCAGGCTTACACTGATTTGGACACAGTCTGATCAATTTTTTTTAAAAAAAAGAAAAGTTGACTTACAAGTCATCAGGTTGGCTCCCCCATCATTTTTCCATATGCACAGCAAGCAGGAAATGATGTTGTGGGTGATTTCAATACCCAGAGACCACACTTGTTTTAATGCGTGAGAAGCTGGGTGCTCTGGGATGCTGTCTGACGTGAAGGGCTCTATGTAAATGCAAGTTGTTGTGGCTGTTATAGGGCTGGTTGGGATCTTATGGACACTCTTTCTTCTTCTTCCCCCTCCCTGCCGCCCACCTACTGCATTTTAACTGGGTTTTACTGTTGGGATTTCCGATCCCTGAGTTTGAAGTGTGACCCGACAATCCAAAGTGGTGTAACAAAGTTTTATTGAACAATTAGTCAAATATAAGTATTCACAGAATCAAAGCATACTAGCCGTTCCGATGACTCTGAGCAACGATCGTCTGACCTCTATATCCTCGTCTTTCCTATGGCTGCTGCCGACCACTCTTTCACTTTTAATGGTCACTTTCTTACTGGAGGTAAATTCTCTCACCCTTGTTCATATACATAGATACAGTAGAATCGGTATCGATTCCACTGGGCAGTGTGCTGACCCTCTACAGGTCTCCCAACTATTTTAAAGTTACATCTTTTACGTGTTTCTAACTCCACCTCTCCTGGTCACAGAGATAGCCCCCACCCTTCACAGGCTGCTTTGCACAGAGAGAAATTTGGACAACTTCTGGGCAGCCTTCTACACCCTGCTTGTTTCTCAACCTTGAGATAGGCAGGTGTCTGTAGCTACAGCTTTTCTTTCTGTGGTTCATTGTTCTTACATCTATGTTCAAAGACCCGATTGCTCATTATCTCAGAGGAGTGAGCATCTTTCCAGGAAAATATGAAATGTAATCAGAAGCTGACCTCAGCCCGTCCAGCAAAGCTCTTCATTTGTGGTTCCTTGGCTTAGTTGCTGACTGTTTTGTGCTTTTGAGTCAAAAAGTTGTGAGATCAAGCTCCATGGAGGAAGTGAGCCTAGACTCACAGTTAAGGCTAACACTCCAGTGCAATACTGGAGATTGCGTCTCGTCAGTGATGCCATTTACTGGATGAGACATTAAAACAAATACCCTGTCTGCCTGTTTAGGTGGACAAACAGATCCCATTTCACTTGGGGATTTTCAGCCAATAATTCTCCAGATCAATTACTCATTCACCTCATGGGCTGCATATACAGCCTTACGGGCATGTTTCCCGACAAAAGCAGTAATTGCATTGGATTGTTGTGATAAGGTGCTACAAATATGCAAGTTTTTTTAAAAACATTTTTTTATTTAACGAGTCTTGCGAAATGAACAGAAAAGGAATACTGTTTATACTCATTTATATTCAGAGCAGACCACAGAAATTTGTGTGATTTTTTTTGGGCCTCCGCTTACCCTTTAGTATTTCCCTTCTGGTTTCTTCATCTTTTTGTTCTGGACTCCCACTTTGAGTTTTCCACAGGCCTGGTCAGGCTGTGCTCCTGCCACGTTTTAGCTCTTTTTTTCCAAACGCAGGACATGGAGTCCTGTAGCTCAGTGGTTAGAGCACTCGCCTCACAAACGAGAGGACCTGGGTTCGATTCCCAGGCAGGGTGAAACACTAGCCAAGTTTCCTTACTCCACACGCCTCTTTACCTAGCAGTGAGTAGGATTGGCGTTAGTCAATTGGCAGATCGCTTTTCTGGGGGTAATTATTCCTTTTTAAAAAAAATTATTTAGTCACTCAATCCACGGTTGTTTGTGGGACATTGCTGTGTGCTTCTCCTTCTTCCTTGTTTGGGGGCCACTTCAGTACTACATTCTGTCTGAGTCTTGAATGCAACTCAGAGAAGGTTGGTGTTTGCTTTAAATTAGTTTGGGAACTGAAAATAATGGACGCAGTGTCATTAAAGGGGAATTGAAATTTGGAGTAAATACTTTATAAAATTGCTTCTGGATTGGGGAAAAAGATGAAGGTGCTTTCTACCTCTCCCGCACCTCCTCATTCACTACATTGGTTCAGTGATGTCTCCAGTAGAATGTGACTGGATCCTCCTTCTGACTCTATTGGGTTTAGTTGGAGACATAACAAAACACAATTATTTGATTCTGGGCATCATAGAACTCAAAACGACAATAGCCTTGTCGACGTGTGTAAGAATTAGCTGGCAGCAAAGGGAGTGTCGGTTAGTGCTTTGTGTCTGCACACAAAACCAATTTTCTGCAAATTGCCATTCTTGCTCAGAATAAACATAATTGTTGTGGGAAATGTAATTTAGTTCCACAAGGTTAGCATTCCTCACGTTTAGCTGTACTTTTTTTTTAAAATTAGCTCTTTTTTTGCCGTGAAGGGCATCATTTAATCTGTCCCTAGGCTGTAGGTTTTATGGAGCTGCAGATTTGGGTGCAAGTTGTTGCACTGCCCCTCATGTTGATCTTTCTCTAAGTACTTCCTGAATTAAATATTTTATGTGCAGTCATGCAAATGGATGTAACTGAAATGGCATTCATTTTTTGCGCATGAAATAGCCCAGGATTACTGGAAGGGGAACCTCTTGCACGTGACTATTTACTCACCAAGTCACTTCAGTATGGTTTGTTTTTATAAATTTCATTTGTATCTGAAAATGTCAAATGGGAGAGTGATTTTTGCTAACTTCACATTGCCTTGCATACGTATTAATCGGTGCTTAAAAACAATCTGATGCGGTGGATTTAGTTTTGCAGCCAGGCCAGGAATGTACTGTGGTGGAGCACCATGCAGCTCCCTGCTTGTTTTTGCTGTATTAAGAATAATGTTGAGCGAGTTTGCTAATAAGGTTAAAAACAGGTTGAACCTCTCAACCAAAACAAAAAAAAATGCAGTGTGTATAGTTCTCTTGAAGTGGGCTGTGCTAGAAACCCAGTGAATAGTGCAGTCATACCTGACCACACAATTAAATGCAGATCTTTACAAACTTCATCGAAGGTCAAAATGCAGCATTGAGATTGGTGGGAGAAGAATCTGTTCAGAAACATTCACCTGATTGCGTGATCTCAATGGTGCAAATGGCAATCGTATTTGCCCTTGTGAAAAAAAAGATTAAGAGCTACAACAATGCATTCACTCCCTTTCCTGTTGGTATTTTAATTGCTGTGAATTAAAATTGAAAAGCAATGAAAAACATTTACGCACTTTCCTTCCTTCGACTTGTGAAAATTGTTTTGTTCATAATGTCATCCAAGTCATTTCACTCGGTCTTGCTTTAGAAATTGTACGATTTGAGACTGTTAATGATGAGGTAATGTGTTGAAAATAATGTCCAAAATTCTTAGTTCTCACACCACATACTTATATAAAGCCAGAGTATTACAGGATTTGTATCAACCGATAAAAGATGAAGCTACAGTTTTACTTGTCTTTTGGCTTAATTGTACTTTTTTCCTCATGAAATCCAGATGAGGTTAGTTGCTGATCATCTCTTCTCTCTTTTTATTGCAGTTTCACTGTTCGGTTTTGCTTGAGCGCCTATGGAAAAGGGGCCACGCAGTCCTTGGGTAAGTTCTGTGTTTTTTCTGTTATGCATATGCTTCAGTTTAGTGCAGTTGACTGTAGCTTTTCTCTGTTCTGCTATCAGTTTTGTTCTGTGACGAGCCAGCAATAAATTGAAGCGTTGTGTAATTGTTCATGAGTTTTTTGTGATGTGAAGCCATCTGAACAACAAAGCAGTTAAAGTCTAATGAAGATCACGTTGACTGCCTAGGCAGGATGTGACGCTGGGTGGCCCAGATGTTTTCCAGGTTGAGTTGAATCTGGGCCAAGTTTAGGTGTCTCCTCTTGACCCTCTGTGCCAGAACTTGAACTGAATCAAATCAACTCGGTCGCAGTGATCCCACTTAAGTAAGTTAAGAATGTTAAGACAGAAATGTTTGAATAACTGCTGATTGTTTCCTACTTAGTTAGGTCAGGAAAACAGTGCAGTATGCTGGTATTGTTTTACCACCCTTTAAATCGGTAAACCGATTAAGATGTTATTTGAGTACTTTGCCTTATTTAGAGTTCACTATTTGTTTTATAATCTCATTTAGACTGCTGTTGATATCGGTATTCAATGTAGCATAAACCACAATGCGTGTTCTCAAAGTGAGCTGATTTTTTTTGTGTGTGTATATGCATTCGTCCACCAAATACACAAAAACTCTGAAAGACTTTGAGACGTTTTGAAGAGATGAGGTACTATTTTAAATGGGAAGATGTTTATTGTTCAGCACACTGTCTCTCTAACTAAAAACAACAATCGATCAAGATCTCAAATCCTGTTTATTTTCACAGGGTACAGTCTGGTTGTCTGCAAAGTAAAGGCGGTTACGTGTGGGTGGATGGCTGGGGATGTGGGTTGGGGGGGGGCGGGGAGTTGTGATTCATATTGATGCTTCTCTGATTGCAGAGAAGTGTGTTAATGTCTGCAATAATAAAGGCCAAGTGGTTTCCCCGGTTGCATTGTTGAGATGTGTTCTTATGACATCTAGCGTCAGAACTGTAGCAATGCAGCTCTTGTGCCACAAGGCTCGGCTCATTCATCTCCTCTGTTGATGTCCATGCAGATTGGATGATTTGTTGTTGTCTTAGTTTTTCATAAGTGTTTGGTAGCATGTTGTAGCTTGTCCAGGAAGTGAAATGAAAGCCTTTATATGCTGGAGAAATCTGTCTTCAGATTTTAATCTGAATTTATGTTGAATCTATTTAAATTACAAGAGAGAAGTTTTTTTTCTCTTGTTCTTCCCTCCTCCCCACCCCAACAATACGATCTCTTCTCCATGGTTTGGGGCCTAATTACCCCTCTGGTCTTCCATCTGTAAGTGGTACTCTGCAGTTTGGTAGATCAGGTCTGTCAGTAACTTTCAAACAATGTTAGGTAAAATTACATAGAATATTGCAGCACAGAAACAGGCTATTTGACCAAACTTGTTTCCCTTCCATCATAATAATAATCCTTACATTTGACATAGCGCCTTATCACGTTGTTGCAATGTCTCAAAACTCTTTTCAGAATATACTGTAAAGTGAATTGTCTATATTTTGTGGGCGAAATACCCCCTTAAACTAATTTTGTCTTAAATACATTGATGATGCTTTCTGCTTCAGGTGAGTTTCACATTCTCACCACTGTCTGTTTATTCTACAAATAGATCCAATCAGTACAGAAATAGTTGAATAGTTTTTCATGTCTTGTGGTCCATGGTTCCACTAATATTAGGTGTTTGTACTTTCAGATTTTAACATCCAACTGCAGCTGGATAAACTAAAGCAGAAAGGAGCCATCAAGAGAGCTATGTTCCTGCATAATGTTCACTCCAGCTATGAGAAAAAAATGAAAGTAGAAAACGGCGAAAGGAAAGCATGTGAAGAACTCCAAGCCTTCATGAAGGTACGTTTCTATATTACCAGTTAAGAGTATTGTGTTTTTTAAAAATGCCTTTTGGTTTTAAGACACATTTTGTTTTGCTTCAATATTGCGCAGAGGGTAGTTGCTCTCAGGCATCCACTCAGTGAAATCGGTGACTTGAGGAGTGTGATGATGGTGTGACCTGTTTCTTCCTATATATCCATCACATTGGTCAGGAGCAAAGGACTATAGAAGTTTACAGCACGAAAGAAGGGTATTCGATGCATCGTGTCTGTCCGTGCTCTTTTAACGAGCAACCCTTTCAGTCCTATTTATTTGTGTTTTCCCCTGCTTGCATGTTATATGATACGCCCATTTGTAATTTTGTTGGTGCTTACGGAGCTTGATTTTTTTTAAAATCTAGGGGTTCTGTTTAATCCATTACTCTCGTATTCATTTGTGGTGCTATTATAATGTCATCTCATCATTCACTGCAGGGGGCTGCCCATACAAATGTGGAAAATGCTTTTACAGTGGGTTACCAGGATGAGATTTATTATATTAAATATAATGAGATTATACGATCTATATAATAGATTGGGGAACAAATATCTCATCTCCAGAGAGAGAAGCTCTAACCTGTCCAGTTTTTCTTGATGGCTATTACCATATATAATTACCAAAAATTTGAAGGATAAATTGCAATGATTTTTTTTCATGTTTAGGATGAAACTGAGTTCAGAGACAAACTGACTCACATCGCTATCTATATGGAGTATAAACTGGATTTAAAAAACCTAACAGACAGCAATGACCTGCAACCAATCCTCAACCAATTGACCCCAGATAACATCACCAAAGAGGTCAGTAACCCACACAATCCTCTCTTTTAACTGGGATTTATCTCGCTAATAACACTCCTCCATTTCAAATGATCTAAGGCAGTCAAGCCAGTTTTGAGCCAATATTGCTGTGACCATAAACATTGTTTTTTTTCTTCAGTGTTCTCTGTGAGCTATGTCAGTCTTCTGAAATTGGAGTCTTTGTAAATCTGTTGGTGCTCTAAGGGTTATTGCACCAATTGGGTCACAGAAACTTGCTATTTGGATGATGGGTGATGGTAGGTACACTCATAAACCCGGATCCGGATTCAGTGGTCTGAATGACTCTTTCCTGGATTTAATATCTGTTCAGTTTAAAATACAATTACTTCATCCTAGAACACTTCTTCGCCCTGTTGCTCTTAATACCGTCCATGTCTTAGCGATTGCTCCAGATCAGAATTTGCACTCGAATTTGCAACCTTTGGCCACAAACCCATTCTGTCACAGCATAAGAGCAATTTGAAAAAAAAATCTCGATGACCTTTTGTTACAGATTGAGCAACTATTGAAATAAAGATCCTTTGTTACTGCTCCCGCTGCTCTGTTAACGTGGGCTTGCGGCACTTTCTCTACTCTCCATCCATCGTTATTGGATCATCTTTCAGCCTCCCTGGAGCTGTCTCCCCAAATCCGCCTGCTTCGCACCCTCCCTGTTTGCTTTCAAAACCCTCTTTGATTGTACCTTCGGTCAGTTCCTTAGCCCCCCCGCCTGCCCATCATTCTCAGGCTCCCACTCTGCCTCTGTAAAGCACTTTGAGACGTTATTCTACATGAAAAGAACTTTTATAAGTACAAGTTGTTGAGTTGAAAGTGGCTGGGCCCCTGTCTGCATCTGTGTATCAATGGCATATTCTGTTCTTTTGCAGGCCAGCATTTTATTGGACTGTGGTGAAGACAACATCTGCAAACCTGACCTTAAACTCTCTGTGAAAGGGTATGTTCTGATCTTTATAATGCTGTATAAAGCACCATCAGCTGTCGAAAACTGGTGCTCATATGTATGCTATTTCCTCTTCCAACAGAGATCAAAAGCAACTTTACATTGGTGTTGACAATCCCTTATCCCTGACTATAAATGCACTGAATAATGGTGAAGGGGCCTATGAGGCTGAACTCTATGTGATTTTACCCCCTCAAGCCGATTATGTTGGCGTAGTTCGGGACAATGAGGTAGGTAATTTGAAACTTCTTGTCTAGGAAAAGTGGAAACTGGTATAAAAGCACAATTTAGAAAATATTTTATTTAGTATATTTAAAACCTTTTAGAGCATTACCTGTCTGATTCAATTGTAATCATTGTAGGTGTGAAACTAGAAATACAGCAGCTTCTGTTCAATCAGGATACAAGTAACTCCACTGAAATACATGGCTGTTTTTTAAACATGTGGAAACTCATCTCCATGCTAAAGAGAATCCAAACCAAACCAGGTCCACAACTATGTCATCTGCACATGTAAATTTCCTTGTGCAAAGAATGGAATGTGCATTCTCCTTAGAGAGACACATCCTGCTTATCTAAACCTGCAGAGTACTTGGTGCACGTTGGCAAGAACCAAGCCTTGGGGTTTCTAGATTTTATGTTGGGGTACTGCTGGAGTTTAACCAGCTAAAACCGTATAGCTTGCTGTTGACAGCATTATCTAGCAAGCTTCCCACTGCTTGTCAAGCTAAAATCTCCCTACATTCATTCCAAAGTGAAAGGCACTATAAATGCAGTTTGCTTTTGGGGTTTTGACTGGTGGGGTTAATAAGAGGTGGGTGGGAAGACGTCTTGCTCATAATGACCGGGCAGGACTGCATGTTTGTACGGTTTGAGAGTTTGAATTGACAGATTGAAAATCTAACACTGCAGTTGAAGAACAAGAGGTGATCCTCACGTGTTGCACTTGGCATTTGTCTTTCAGAAACTATCAAGATTGTCATGTGCTTACAAAGTAGACAATCAAACTCGCACAGTGGTCTGTGACCTTGGAAACCCTATGAAAGCTGGAACAGATGTAAGAAAACAAAACTCTCGATGTTTCTCTTCTTTTGAAATCCAAGATTTTTTTTTATTCGAAAGCTATAGAATTTCAAATCTAGAGAGAAGTAAAAAAAAAAAAATTGTAAAAAACTTTTGTTTTCTTTGCCATCAGCTCTTGGCTGGCCTGCGATTTGCTGTCCAGGAGCTGCAGGATGCTGAGGCAGCTGTGACATTTGAACTGCAGATTCGAAGGCAAGTGGCTGCTCTTGCTAACAGTCAGTGACATTATTTGACTCTTGTATTTGCCAAGAGACAGGACATGGCATATGAGTGGCATAATAACACGGAGTGTCTTCTGAATTCAGCCCAAGATATCATTGAGTGTAACCTGGAACAATATGTGTCAGCCTGGCACAGTAACCTGGAACAGTAACCTGGAACAATATGTGTCAGCCTGGCACACTCGCCTCAAAGTGGGAAGGTTGTGGGCTCAAGCCCCACATTGGGACTTGGAATCACAATTCAGCGCACTCCAATGCAGTGCTGGGGTGCGTGGCCTTGTCAGAGGTGTCGTCCTTCAGATGAGTGGTCAAACCGAGTTCCCGTCTGCTTGTTCAGGAGGATGTTAAAAATTCCGTGGCACTATTCCAAAGGAGAAAGAGTTTCTCCTGGTGTCCTGGCTAACAGATCATAGAGCAAAGAAGATGAGCAGAATTACAGAAGAACATACATAAAAAAAATAATTGTGCATGTTATATCAACATTTTAGTTTATCTATTCATATTTCCTGGAGTTTATAACTTGTGTGTCCATTATTTTGCAGTTCCAACACCCACAATGCTATGAGTGAGGTGGTCTCCCACTTAGTCGGCATCACTGTTTTAGCTCAGGTCGATATCCGGGGGTAAGTAATCCAGGCATAAAATTTATTTAAATTCTGATATTTTTGCTTTGTTGGAATCTTTAGCTCACTAATGCCCAAGTGAAAATTCATCACTGATTTGAATGAAATGCGGTTTGATGGTGATCTGAATTGTGCGCAGTATTAGAATCACATTCGTAATGCCTCTGTTAAAAGATTATCTCCCAGACTGATTGCATTCTGCTTTTTATTTCAGTGTCTCTTCTCCCGATCAGCTAATTTTACCCATTAACTGGGTTCAAAAAGAAAACCCCGAGACTGAGGAGGAAGTCGGGCCACTGGTCTTGCATGCCTATGAGGTTTGTACTAACTGTTCTGTTGAGAAATGCAATGGGCTTTGAGATGTGTCAGCTTCTTTAGTGCTGTGCTCGTGTCTCAGTTACAAACCACAATTTCGACACTGTCAGGGAAAAAATACAAAAACATGCTGAGAAATTGGAAAAATGTTCTGTTCTCAAAAAATCAAACTGCATTATTAGCTATAGCTGAGGGTAATTGCTGGTGTTTGGATGTGCCTCTGTACACTTATCCATATGGGTCTACTTTATTGGACTTTGTTTCTGACCCCAAAGTCAGGTCTAGCCCTACCACGGTGGGTCTGGATTCAATACCTTGAAGAGAGGAATCAAAGTAAGATTCCATTGAATCCCTTTAGTTTTACAGAAAATCAAAGGTTGCCAAGATCTCTATTATTTCAAACATAGCTTGGAAATGTGATTAGGAGAGGTGTCAATGCATTACTGCAAGAAGTGCAGATTTACTTCATTTCCAGGTGTCTCTGGAGAAATTCTAATCCACATAAACCAAGAAAAGCAAATGGGAGGAATCTGGAATTATACATGAATAGTGACTTTGTAACTCCAAACATTGGCATAGGTTCAAGTTTATATTTCAAACTCAACATTAATCATTGTGCAGGTTTTACGATGTGTTGGTTAGACTGCATGAAGATTAGACAGTGAACATCATTATGTAGAGGAGGAAGGGAAGTTGAAGTTTGAAGAATAGCTGTGTTTTAAAGAAGCACAGATCTTATAGATATTGCTAGTCATCAAGCAGAAGTCTGAGCCAGGCTAACACCAAGTGTGCTTTTCTAACTGGAACTGATGCATAAGCATATGACAATCTTGAGAATCCTGAGGGGATTCCCACAAAAGAGAACTTAAACATTAATTGGTCATACAAGATCAATGAGGTTCCTCAAGACAGAACTACAATAATCTTTTCCATCATAGTTTGGGGAATTCAAATTATTTGCTGTAATACTTTTGACATTCTCCAATTAACATAAAATGTTTTCTTTTTGAAGCTACGGAATAATGGACCAAGTACGTTCAGTAAAGCGATATTAGACCTAAATTGGCCTTACAGATACAAGGAGAATTACCTGCTGTATGTAATGAAGTACACCACTGAGGGGCCAATGAATTGTTCCTCAGATAAAATTATCAACCCTCTCAAATTGAAGGTGTGTATTGTGGTTTACTTTGTCGCCTCGTAGCAGGTAATGTTTGCGCTCCGGGCCGCAACCCCGCGTGAAAGGTGCTATATAATTGCATGTTGTTAAAATAATTGTCTGCATTGCTGAGTCATGTATGTTCAGAAGTATTAAAAAGCTGTAGTAATAACTTTGGAAACTTTATAACCCCAGACTGTAGGTTCGTCAGAAAATAAGACATCATCTCAACCCTCAAGACTAGGAAATCAACACCATCGAAACCACAGAGATACATCTAAGGGAATCGAGAAACTGGTAGATTAATTGATGATCTTAATGTGACTACATTGTTCTACATAGAATATTCGTTCACTTCTAAAACAAACGAAGAGGGAAAAAGCATCTCCAATATTATAGTCTTCCGTTGTCATAAGCTTTTTATGTCAGGTCCTGTCAGGTCTTAATTAATTGAACACACTTTACCACAAATATAATCAGTACATTTTACTCCGAAATAAGGTTACCTCTTGGCTTTTCATCGTATCCTAGCTTAAACTGTTGGCATTGTGATGCAGTATTTTCATCAGTTTTGAGCCAATATTTATTCTCTGTGTAAATCAAAATGCGGTGTCATGTAACCACTTTTTGACATATCTTGTTTCCTCTCTTTTCAACCTCAGTTGTCGTATAGTTTTTAACCCTTGAAATAAGTTTCTCAATCATTCAAAAGCAAAAGAAACTCCAACCTCTGTGACATCATGGAAAATTAATAAGCTTCAAAGAATAATTTTGTAGAACGGGTTTTAAGGAATGTTAAGAGACCTTTTCAAATTGTATTCCTTGGGTTTTATTCTAGGGTTGTGGCACAGCAGAATGTTTGAGAATAAAATGTCAGGTTGGAAGACTAGAAAAGGGGATGGGTGCAGTCCTACGCATCCAATCTCGAATGTGGGCTGAAACGTTCTTGAAGGTGAGTGCTGGAATGACTTTGGAAATGTAGGGATCAATTTTGAGCCATTTCCAAATGGATTTATTAATTAAGAAATCTGAGTGGGGACTCCTTCTGATAAGTGGAAGCATGTTGCACATGTCACTCTGACTCAAGGGAACCCCGCTCTGGAAAAGATTGAGATCTGCTGGATTCGTTGATTAAGAAAATGCATTTAGAAATAACGTTGTAAGAAAGTGAATATTAAAGGATAAAATAACAGCCAAAGCATTTGGATTCACCTTACTGGAAACTTTCATGTAGAAGATGACATGAGTAACCTGATGTGCAAGACGTATGTATAAATGCATGCTTTTCTTTTTTTTCTCATTGAATCAATAGGAAGAGAACAAATCCTACTCCCTGATGGCTTCAGCAACATACAGTGTAATAGAAATGCCGTATAAAAACTTCTCTACAGAACTTCCCACTGGATCCATTGGGGTACGCACTTTATTTTAACTAATTATTTTGAACGATACACAAATGTTTGTTTGTAAATCAAATTTTAAGCAGCGTAACTTTATAACCGATGTCTGTCTTTAAATAAAGGTTACAACCCTTGTATCCTGGGTCAATAATCCCGAAACTCCACCAGTGCCAATTTGGGTGATTATATTAGCACTTCTGGCTGGATTACTACTCCTGGGACTCTTGATTTTTATCATGTATAAAGTAAGTAAAAGTTTTTTTTCAAATAAACATTGTGATAATTTTTAAACAAGCTTTTATGAAAACTACAGAAGTTTTTGCTATTTAGTAGACCTCTTATTGTATTGTCTTCCAGAACCGTATGAAATGGGGCCATAATCTATAAAGAGCTTTTGGTGCTATTAAAATTACAGTGTAAATAATCCTTGCATTTGATATAACACCTTATGATGCCGTTGAAATGTCTTGAAGAATTTCACAGGATTTTACTGTAAAATGTAGTGGCTGCATTTGTAGGTGATCGTAGCAGCCAATCAGAGATTACAGGAGATGGATGGGGATTACAAGGAGAACTATGTCACACAAAGTTTAAGGGACGTAAATAAATAGACTACCAAGAAGGGAAATTGATGTACATTGTAACCCTCTTCAGAATCTCAGCCAGTTGCCCCTTAAATTGAAATGATTTCAACATGGATCATGTTAATAACTCACTGCCTGTCCCTTCCTCGTCATATCCTAGTTATACAGTTCAGTGTTTTAGAGTGCCTCAGATGTGAATAAAGGTAACACTATGTTCACTGATTAGAATTGAATCATTCAGTGTGTTTAAATACAATTGTTTTTCTTTTCAGGTTGGTTTCTTCAAACGTGTCCGACCTCCACATGGGGATGCCGCAGAACGGGAGCAACTCCAGCCAGAGGATATGAATGGTGACGGGGCTACAGAAGCTTAAGTATTGCCCGAGATAAAAAGAAAACATTTCTGAACACTTAAATTGCACCAAACCCTGACGACAGGATTTCAAGTAGACAGAATTGACTAACTTGCTATGGAATAACCACTGGCAAAAATGCAGTCTGCACAAGGGTCTTCCATTGTATTTGGATGGTTGTAGGTTCAGGTACATTGAGCAAAAGCAACATAAATTCAGCTTGTTGGTTCCTACTGATAACTGTTAATGTATGTCATTGCACTGATAAGCTCTTCATATTACTTGAGGTGCGAAATGTTGAAATTCATTGTCATTGTTTATAGTGCCATTGGGTTTATAAACCCCTGTGTTTTTAAATTTTAACTTCAAAGTGCAATATCATTGACAGCTTAGTGTGTACTCACTGAAAAACGAATCACTAGAACAGTCACTTAAGACCAGGTCTTCTTAAATATATTAACTCTTGAATTTAACATGATGTGTTTTTTGTAGCATTCTGCAAGTGTTGCCGGTAAATTTGGATGAAGACAAAATGGTTTTATAATGAGAATGTAAATTTAAAATGTCCTGGAATGCATTTGATCGCCCACATTGGGTGAATAGAGAGCAATATGTTATGCAGTTTACTGTTGGGTTCCAAGATCAAGTAATTTTTTCAACATTTCAATTAGTGAGCATTTTTCTGATGCACTATAGATGAACTATTTTGATACTACTTGCTGGGGGCTCTTTATCTTAACAGAAGCTGTGTATTTTTTTGTTTGTTTGTACTATATTTACACAGTGCTTACCCTGAGCATAACTCAACCTTTTACAGACTTCTGGTATTATTGTGTGGAAAACCTAAATGCAAATCAATTCACTACTCCCAATCTAAAGAATAATAGAATACTGCATAGTATTTATTGTACTCTGATATATTTGTGGTTATTACAATCTACCTGTGAAAACAAAATCCCAGAATATGTGCAAAAGGTCAGGTACTCCATGTTGAACAATATTTTTGTTTACTTATTGTAAGCTGGCTTATTCGGAATCAACAACCACATTATTCTGTGTGTTTTGTAATTTCCTGGACTTGTGAAAAGTGAATCCAGCTAATTGTTTGACTAATAACACAGCATCCACTTTTAAACTCTTTAATAAGCCTATCAACAAACCTCTATGCTTTTGTTAAAAAAAAAGACTGTTTTTTGATTTTGTTTGTCCTGGTCATCTTTTAAGATTTATACCTTTTCTTTTAACAACTTGCATATGTACTGGCTGATTTTTATTTCACAGCTTTTTTTTTAAGGGAATAAATGGGGTATGGATTTCAATGATTGGATACTATCGTCGTTCTTCAAAATAGAAGAGGGTTCTCACCTAGAGTGATATCAGTGTCCTTGGTGACTTAGTTTAATGGCAGAATTTTGTATGTAGATTACTTTTAATCACTCCCCCCCCCGCTCCCTCCCAGAGAAATTGCATATTTGCCATTTATGCTTAAAAGATTAGAATCTGCAAATATATATTACTACTTCCCCAGTAACAAGTAGATCCAGATAATACAAATCTGACAGCTGGTTGCAAGCTTGTTGTAATGTTCTCAGGCACAGAAGCATTTATTTAAGTATAAAGTTAATATTAGGAGGGAGCGCTGTCCAATTCCCACTTGACCCAGCTTAACAATGTTGGGTGCTATCCACTTCCATAGTGTTATGGTTTGTTTGGTGCCATAAGCTGCTTTCCAAATTCATTCAGATTGCATTGTTCTTGTATTCCTGACATCTCGGATACCTGAAGTTGGATGTTTTTGCTGCTACCTTTTTCCTGTGGGGCCCCCAAGCTGCTCCTCCTGAAGGGACTGGTCGTATTTCCGGTTGATTCCATGGTGACTGCAACCCTCTGGGACTTTCTCCAACTGATAGCAGTTTATGTTCGAACCTGGATAAGACTTGCATTCCTTATTTGCTTTTTTTTGAGCAGTGTGTGAAGGTGGGGGGGAAGCAGGAGGAATAGATAATGAACATGTGCGGGAACCTAAGCTGAATGTTCTCTCTCTCTCTTCCTTAGCCCACATGCACTAAGGTCAGTTGTAACTGAGATGCTAACTCACTCAGAACACACCCTTTTGATTGTATGTTTTAGTCCTAAAATATCAGAGAAGCCCCCTTAATCCCTAAATGATATGTGGTTGCCAAAAATAATAATCCTTGCATTTGATATATAGCGCCTTATCACGTCTTTGAGACGCCTCAAAAGTGCTTCACAGAATATACTGCAAAGTGAATGTATTTTGTGGGTGAAATGCACAGCAGTGTCCCACGAACAGTGGTGGATTGAAGTAATCAATTTGCTATTTCATTTTGTTGACTTGCTACTTCCTGAGTATTTTATCTGTTGGTGATTCAATTAAGTCTAAATTTTATGGCCTTTCATCGATACCAGAAGTGAGTTTGATTCAGGGCCTGGGTAAGCCCATCAATCAGGTCCTGAGAATGCTTATTTTGTTAATCTTATGTGTGATTAGTTTCTTTAACATCTCATGTTGAATCACCATAGTTGCCAGTGCTCAATTTATTTAACACCTCATGAACACCTTGTATCCCTACCACTGTTTTCACTATGTCCTGTGTATTGCAGCTTTTCAACAAGAAGAGGCAGATTTCTCTTATTTCCTTGTCAATGTTTACTAGCTTTAGTTGATAGGACTCTGCAGTCCAATAAATAAGAGGTGCTAAAAATTCTTTAAATGTGTTGTGCTAGACTTTCAGTGAAGTGTGAAGCAGTCTGCTGATAAGATGCAATGCATTCCTTTTGACAAAAGGGTTATACGCTACGCAGTAATCCAAGTAATGTCTAATCACTGCTTCTCGCAATAGTTTGGCCTTCGAGTAGAAGTAATAGGCATTTAAAAATGCAATTTTACTGGAACTTAAGATTCTTATGATTAAAGTAACACATTGATGCCCCGAGCAGACACTATCATACGTGGAGGTTTCAGATGACATGTCAGCTTTTCAGGGAAATATGAAACTACTTGGTGAGTACCACTGAAAGTCCTGAGGGAATTGAGGAGAGCCGGAATGGCAATGACAGATGTAGTGAAATGAAAACTTGACTATTATAAATGGGTGCCATCTCCGAAGTGTATGGGAGACTCTGCCACTCGTACGAATTTACTTGCCTCAGAACATAAAAATTACAATTCTCTTGCTGCTCCACGTAACGCGACGTGGACAATTCTCCAGGTGACGCACTCCCAGTTTCCCTCGCACGGCTGAATATTTCTCGAGCCAAACTCTCGCGGGCGTCTGATCTCCGTCTGAAAAATGATTTGATTTCCCCTTTACTCAGGAGTGGGGCGGGTGGGGGGGGGGAAAAAATCGCAAAGCCGGGTCGGGTCAGTTGGAAATCGAAAGATGTACGACCTCGACAACGACCTTCGGCCGGAAGAGTTTTTTTTTCACGAGAGCGGCGTCAATAACAACAACAACAACAACCACGACAAGCTTCCATTTATAGAGCGCCTTTCGCGTCGGGAGGACGTCCCGAGGCGCTGGACAGTTGGGTCGGGACCCGAGCGTTGGGTGGGGGTGGGGGGTGGGGGGGGGAATGGTCAGGGTGAGGGGAGGGAGGGAGCGAGGAGGGGGGGGAGGGGGGGGTGGGGTGGGGGTAGAGAGGCGAGAGGGGAGCCGAAGGCACGGTCCACGAGAAAGGTCTTGAAGGAGGAAACCGACTCGAGGGAGACCTAAGGGCTAACGGTACCCATCGGCGGCCATCGACGAGCCAATGGTACCAAAGCCCGACCAGTGTTGGAAGCCGCGTTAAGAGCCGTGAGCCCCCACCTGCGTGGAGAGCGCAGCGGCTTGAAAAAAAAACCCCAGAGAGAGAGAGACGTCGGCTGTGTGTGTGTGTGTTTGTTTTTAAACGGAACGGCGATGCGCCCGTTGCGTCCGGGTTGTTAAATATTTTCAGCCCTTTGCGAATAAAGTTGAGCGTCATTCGTGCCCGTGAGAGGGGGTCCGTCTGCCCTGTGTGTGGGTGTGTGGGTGTGTGTGTGTGTGGGGGGGGGGGGGGGGGGTTGCCTATGCTCTATGTGTATGTATGTGTGTGTGTGTGTATGATTGTGTGTAGGTGTGTGTGTGTGTGTGGGTGTGTGGGTCAGGGGGAGGGGGGAGGGGGGGGTTTGGCTGCTGCTGCTCCTCTGCGCTTGTTGTTGCTCACATCACCTGTAATTGCGGTGGGTGCCTGTGGGGGGGCGCTGTTGGCCGGGGAGGCGGTAGGGGCGGACGGGCAGGAGGGAGGGAGGGAGGGAGGCGAGAGGTGCGGGGCGGGGAGGCGGGTATTGGGCGGGGAGGCGGGTAGGGGGCGGGTATTGGGCGGGGAGGCGGGTATTGGGCGGGGAGGCGGGTGGCGGCGGCAGCGGCACGAGAGGCGGAGCTCGAGGCGGGGGAGCCCGGGCGCGCGGTCTCCGTGATGCGGCGGCCGTTGCTCCGCTGCTCGGCTGTGACACCATGTGGGCCGCACTGACCTGCGTCTCCCTCTCCCTCTGCCTCTCCCTCCCGGGCTGTGGCGGTGACGGGCTGAGCGGCGCGGCGGCGGCGGCGACACCCGCCCGAGAGCGGCTCCAGCGGCCCCCGGGCCACAGCTCAGGTGAGAGCACCACAACAACACCACCACCACCAGCGGAGCCCACACACCACCATCATCATCATCATCACCGACTCCCCATCAGCCTCTCTCCCCCTCCCCCCGGTCTGGTCCCCCCCCCGGGTCTGGTCCCCCCTCTCCCCCCCCCCCCCCCCCCCGGGTCTGGTCCCCCCTCTCCCCCCCCCCCCCCCGGGTCTGGTCCCCCCTCTCCCCCCCCCCCCCCCCCGGGTCTGGTCCCCCCTCTCCCCCCCCCCCCCCCGGGTCTGGTCCCCCTCTCCCCCCCCCCCCCGGGTCTGGTCCCCCCTCTCCCCCTATGTAACGGCAGTGTTTTATTTATTCTGTTCTCCTTCGTTTCCTTTCACTGATAAAACAGGTGAGAGAGAAGCGCAGCCCCGACCCCCCCACACACACATACACATACACCCCACACACACTCACACCCCCACACACACAGCCCCCCCCTCCCCCCCACACCCCCCCACACACACACACACCCACACCCCACACCCCCACACACACAGCCCCCCCCTCCCCCCCCACACACACACACCCCCCCCCACACACACAGTCCCCCTCCCCTCCCCGACTGACCCGAGATTCACCGTTACGACCCCCCCACCCCCCCATCATCCTTATCCCTCACTGTCCTCCCCTCGGCCCCTCCTCTGCCTCCGTACGGTTCCCAAAGGCACAGTCCGCACCGTGTAATGCACGTCAACAGTATTTTTTTTTATTGGGTGGATGATGGGTGGTGGGGGGGGGGGGGGGGAGGGGCGGTGGGGGGGAAGAAAGAGGAGGGGGTGAGCCATGGCGCTGTGCCTGTTTGCTGCAGACTCTTGTTTTGCATTGGTCTCCGATCGCTTCAGACCGTTCCTCACAAGACAAGGTGATGGCTTTTGTTCACGCCCGGAACGTGTCATTTTCAATCGGATGCTCACAGTGTGCGGTGCTGGTGCTGTGATGGTGGGAGCACGTCATGATGCGTTTTGGAGCCCGCGTGTGGGTTATACCTGTGGGGCTGAAGAGCAATGCTGGATGCGGGTCTGGGTGGGAGGACCTGACCCCGCGTGTGGTGTACGGTGTGCAGCAGACACGTGCAACACTCGCTCTCTGCCTTCCGTGCACGTTTACGCCATTGCTGGCGGTCTCTGGCTAATCCGAAGCCACTCCTTCACCCCAGGCTCCCGTCCGTTTCAGACCCGCTGTCCCCCCAAAAAAATACAGTCCGTCCACTTTGCGCTATGTTCGGTGAAGCGCTTTTGAGGCATCTCGAAGACGCGATAAGGCGCTGTGTCAAATGGAAGGATTGCTGTTAGGTCCGTTTCGGACCCGTTTTGAGGACCCATCAGATCGTTTTATTTATCACGAATAATTACCATTGCACCTGCAATTGACTTGCGTTACTTGACAATCCCAATTGTAAAGACAAGCCCCAAATCCACAGTGCGTAGAACACCACCGAGAATGAAAGGCGCAGGCAAAAAAAAAACTGCTGTAGATCAAAATGTGATTTGCGGGACTTCAGCTTGTTATTTTCAAAACCTGTAGATTGATAGAAGGAAAGATCGACAAATGTGAAGAATTCCAGACCTGAACTCCTGGCAAAGAATGAGTTAAGAGGAGGAAAGAATGAGTTTTGATCTCAGTGCATTTTTTTTCTAGTGCTTCACGTTTGTTGCTATATTCCTCGGTGATTTCAAAGATCTTAACAACAAAATTACATTTGTATAGTGCCTTTCACGTCGGGAGGACATCCCAAGGCACTGGACGTTAAGTGTTTTGGACGCGAGCTGGAGGTTGGGGAGGGTGGAGGGCGGGGTGGGGGGGGGCAGAAGGTGAGTGATTGAAGGCACTATAGAGAAGGAGGGTCTTGAGATGGGTCTTGAAGGAGGCAGTGGAGGGGGTGAGGCAGAGGAACTACGGGATGGAGTTCCAGAAGGTGGGGGCTGAAGGCCCACCAATGATGATGCGGGCAAGGCGGGGGAGGGTGAAGCAGGCTGGAGCCCGCTGAGAGGAGGAAGCGGGCAAGTTGGTAGGGGGTTACGAGGTCGCAGAGGTAGGGGGGAGCAAGGTCATGAAGGTGTTTGAAGGTGAAGACCAGGATCTTGAACTGTATCCTCTGTGTGATGGGAATCCAGTGGAGTCGGGTGAGGATGGGGATGATAGGGTCACAGAGCCTGATGTGGGAGAAGACATAAGCTGCAGAGTTTGGGATGATCTGCAGCCTATGGAGTGAGGAGTTGGTGAGGCTGACAAGCAGGGAGTTTGCATAGTCAAGCCTGGATGTTAGAGATGTGTGTATAAGGGTCTCAGCGGCCTGCACTATGAGACAGTGGCGGAGCCGGGCGATGTTGCAGAGGTGGGGGAAGGCAGAACAGATCATGGCACGGATGTGGGGTAGAAAGGATAGTTGAGGGTCAATCAAGACGCCAAGGTTCTGGACTGGCTCAGTGAGGTGGAGTGTGCATCCTTGGATGGTGATGGTGTCAGTGGTTGAGGTGCTGATGGGAGCCAAACAGGAGAGCCTCGGTTATGTTGACGTTCAACTGAAGAAAGTTTGCTCTCATCCATTGATGCCTGACAGACATTCTGTCAGCACAGCAGTGGTCCTGGAGTCGAGGGTGGAGGCAGAGAGATAGAGTTGGGCGTCTTCCGGATACATGTGGAAGTTGACCTCATGTCTGCGGATGATGTCACCAAGATGGAGCATATATGTATTGAAGAGGAAGGGACCAAGGACAGAGCCCTGAGGAACACCACACAAGGCGGTGCGAGGGCTAGAGGAGAAACCGGTTGTGGAGATGAAGTGTAAATGGTGTGAGAGGTAGGATCTGAACCAATTGGCTGTGCACAATTGGCCCTCGTTTTGCCCACAAATAAATAGTCAATTCACTTTACAGTATATTCTGTGAAGCGCTTTGAGACGTCCAGAAGATGTGATAAGGCACTATATCAAATGCAAGGATTATTATTATAACCATTCAAGGACAGAACCATGAAGGTTGAGGTGAGAGGAGAGGTGGTGGAGGAAGAAAGAGTAGTCAACAGTATCGAAGGCAGCAGAGAGGTCGAGGAGGACGAGGAGGCAGAGAACCAGTCGCTTCCCTAGGGAACATAATTTTATTGTGAAAATAATTTGTTTCACCTAAATGCTCAGCATTGTACATTGCTCGACAAAAGTGGTTTTGAACGTGTTCCAATTGTAATGAATACATTTTAATAAACCACAGTATTACCCACAATAATTGCTGAAGGTGTTGGCAGTATAGGAGTTAAAGCAGTAATTAATAAAATGAAAGTCCATACTACAGTAAGTTAAGATTGCTTTGACAATATCTCAAGAAGATCAGAAAGGGGAAAAACAGACAGCAGCTGTAGTAATCATGATGGATAATGTAAGTAGGACGATAAGTCTTTGAAAGCAGATGGACAAAGGCTTTACTGTTACAGCACATTGCATGAATCTAATATCTGCTTTTACATATACAGGTTCCGAATCATCAAAACAGTAACATAAAATTGGAAAAATATTTAAGTTCCAGGCTCTGTATTGACTAATAATCATAATAATAATCCTTGCATTTGATATAGCGCTTTTTCACATCTTCAATGACCCTTTATAGTGAATTTATCATTTTGCGAGCTTCCAGTACAAGTTTAATATTGGCACGCGTCATATCTGCCTCAGCATTCATCCAAGGTGGAGCTGGCCAATCTCTTGTGAAAGGTTTCAGGTTGGTATGGTTTGCCAGCAAAGGCCACATTTCCTGTGTACAGCCTTTTACACATAAACGCTGCACACTTTGTTTCCTGGGATTGCTATGTAACACTGCTCTTTATTGCAACAACAACAATTTATATAGCGGCCTTCACTCGGGGTAGCGTCCTGGAGCTCTTTACCGGAAATCTTTACTACCTATTACAGGAAACAATATCCAAGTTAGACACAGGAAGATAAAGATAATTAAATAACCATTCCCACACACCATCTAATTTGACAAAAGCTTCCACCTGTCTCCTCATGGAGGAATTGTGACGGGCTTTTTCTCAACCTGCACTTTGCTTATGCATCAACACATTAGAAAATTATTTATCACTAAGAATTACTGTTTGGAATGATCTGTGTGGCTCTAATACAACTGCAAGGTTTGAGCGATAAAACAGCCTCAGTCTTCTTGCAACTTGAGTAATTGTGATGTAATGAACAGTTCCTCAATTCGTATTGTCAACAGTAGAAATGTTAATAGAAATCTCGAGTGAGCAAGCCCGAAGACACTCTCTTCCACAATCCCTCCGCCTTGCCTTCTCTCTCTGCTTTCAAAACCTGTCTTTGATTGTGCTTTTGGCAATCCTCCACCCCCAGCTTGGGTTTCTACTCAGCCTTTTTAAAGGCTTCTTTGATGTTCTCCCTGTGTCAAAGGCATGAAGTATAGCATGTTTTTGTATTGTGTTTCGATCAACAACAAACTGCCAGGCAAGAATATTGGAAAGGCAGTATATTTAAATAACGGTCCTGCTACACCACGGAGACTGCCAGACTAACGGACAGTGACTGTGCTCTCCTTCTGTCGGACCATATTGAAGTCTGAACATATTCCTCAGATGGTGTGAGGCCCATCGATCCTCTCCCAATGTCTTGCTCCACATGACCCAAGTGCAGGGTGGAACAACAAACAACAAATTGCATTTATTTAGCGCCTTTCATACCAGAAGGAGTTGTCCGATTGTCCTAGGTAGAAATCACTAAAGATCATAAAACTGTACAAAAATATATTTAAAAAACTATATCCTGAGGGTGCACTGATCTTTAGGAAGAATGCGTTAGAAATATCAAAATACTCTTCTAATCAGTTATTGTATTCAAAATGTATACAAGTGTGGTAAATGCATTTTCTGTATAAAACTGAAATAAACTGATCATGCAAAATTAAAAGTCTCTCTGGAAGAGTTTGGCTCCTATAAAATGAATAACTCACTGTTTTACTCTATTTGCAGATGCTTTATTTTTTGCAAGTGTTCTGACTGATTTATTGTGAATCTGTCAAACACAGGAGTCTGGTAATCAGCATTACTCAAGTATTCATTAGCTCCTCAGGGGTTAGGATCATTTTTCATTGATCCACTTTTGGGTGCAGGTCAGATGGGCATCAAAGATTTGTTACAGCAGTCACAGACAAGCTCAGATAAATGGTTTGTTCTTGTTTACAGGCTTTTAAAACCCAAGCATGGCATCGCAGAAGCACTGCTCTTTAATTTATCTTGTCCCCTCCTTTCAATACTGGTGCCATTAAGTGATTTGTACTTTGGCCCCTTCACCTAGAATTCTCAACAAGAAATGTTAATGCTGTGTTTTACAGATCCAGTGTTGCTCATCAGGAATGATGGTCACTCATTTTGGTTTAAAAATGGGACCTCTTTTGATTTATATCCCCAGCAATCAATGAACACGGCATCAAATCCTTAAATTAGTTTCCAAGCTATTTGGAGTTGGAACTAATTATTTGTGTGAAGCTTTAATTAATGTGACAGTCAACTGAAAATAGTTCATAAAGGTTACAACAGAGATCTTTGTACTTAAGGGTAGAATTTGTACATGATAAACATGGTCTAGATTACATTTCATGTATAGTATTTGAATTCTTTATGACAGATGGTGTGTGTATATTGAATAAAATAACTTGCCTGTTGTAACTATAGTATATTGTAGTCTTTTTGAGTCTGGTGGCTAAAGCTCCTCACGTTTTAATCAGTGTAATAGATCAATCTGTGCAAATATATTGAAATCTGTTAAGCCAGATAGTGTATTTCCTTGTCTTGGGGGGGGGGGGTTGATATTTCCTACAGCAAAAATAATTTGCCAGAACACAGCAGAAGGATAGATAAGTCTCTCAGCCAGCTCAGAAGTTGCTAGACTGAATATCTGGAATGTGTTCCCTCTGGGAATCAATTAACATGATTTGATTAATCTGAAGAATTCTCACACTTTTTCCAGTCCTCTGATTTTTGTGTGTGTTTTGGGAGGGGGCAGTTTGTGGTGGGTAAATGGAGAGGAAGGGGGGGCAGGGGTGGGGGTCGGTAGGCGAGGGAGAAGGGAAGAAAAAACAGTGATCATGTGTTGACTGTATAAAGTTGTGTCATCAAAAGCTGTGTGACTGCAAATGCTCTTCTATGTCAATTACAAATATATGTAGAGAGAATGAATGCTCAGTCAGTTTTATACACTGAAGCTACTATTATAGCATTGAACCGTGAAAGATGAAAGGTTACACGATCAGTAGGACAGGTCTGAGTTCACGATAAAATGAAAGCCGGAAATTAGTTATTTGACATATTGATGTTTTGACATTATGGTGGGCTTTTATATGATTATGTTCAGCCTCTTTTGGATCAGTAGTAAGTAGGCGTAAACAGGAACCCAGTTGTTAGGTGATTGGTGGATTGTTTTTCCGGGGGTAATAATCCCTTCAAAAAAAAAATGTGGTCACTCGATCCACGACTGTTTGTGGGACACTACTGTGCGCAATTGGCTGCTGTGTTTCGCCCACAAAACACAGTCAATTCACTTTACAGTATATTCTGTGAAGCACTTTGAGACGTCTCGAAGATGTGATAAGGCGCTATATCAAATTAATGGATTGTTATTACTATCTTCAGAGGATCTGAACCGAGCGATTATTGCACCAGAATATTTCCGAAGTCAGAGTTGTGTATTGCACACTATTGTACTGAAATAATCCCAGCAATTCTACATACATGTGATTCAGTAAGATTTATCATTTATTCCAAGAATTTAGGTGCCGATAACACTAGAGCAAAGCTTGAGTCAGCTTATTCTGATCTCAGCCTCAAGGTAAAATTATGCTTTGCTTTATATATTATTATCGGGTTAGCATTGTTGTCTCAAAAAAATGAGAATGGTGCTACTGAAATAGAGCTAAAAATGCAGCGAATGCTGAAATATTTTACAATAAGCAATCAATTAGCACTTTTCAAAAGCATTATACGAATTAAAAGGCCAGTGTCACAGGTTAGATTTAATGTAATCTTGGAGAGTGTCCAGAATTTGCCGGATTCTTACATGCAGCCTTAATTTTGAAGCTCTTTTTTTCCCCAAGTTCCAGTAATACAAGGTTAGTCCTGTTATAAGTCATCCTGGTTCAATATGGGTTCACTTATAGCCTGGGTATACTGTGGACCTATGCTGTACTGGAAGCACAGTACAGCACGGCTCTAAAAAAAAATGGCTCACTTCCAGAACATCAAGTTGCTATTAAGTCGCTTCCTATGCACTGCACATGCACGCTATGCGCAAAAAGTGGTGCTAACATCATGTCCTATGTGCTGTATGCATGTATGCATGCATGTGCGCAAGCACTGCTGATTCAGCCATGTGTTCCACCTACTGAGTGCAATTGTGTAGGGGGTGAAGTCGGTGAGAATCTAGAAGCTTGCTTTTTTTCATGCTTCATTTTAATACGGACCCATAATACGTTATAGCAGGTTGCCCTGTATTGTGCTTCCGATAATACAGTATATTGCTGGAGGAATTGATTCTTGTTAGCTTTCTCTTGACAACAGGATGAATCAATAGCTGTAACATAAGAAAATATGTAACTGAATTGAAGGTCTTTAGGCATGATAAACTGAAAGCGAAGCAAGAACAATTTGTATGATTACCAATCACAGAGATTGCATTACATTCTGTAAAACACGTTTTTGTTTCCTTTTTATCTTGCAACTAGATATTTTGGGTTTATTAGTGGTTAGTCTGTATCGTCGCAGGATAGCACGAGGGACAAGAGAAGGTTTTGGAAGTGCAGTGAAGTGATTTGAAGAAGTCTGGATTCGAGGGAGGCTGATAGATCGTAAGGAAGCAGATGTGATATCCATATTACAGGAAGTTAGTTGCCAAAGCCATACTTGGCAACAATGTACTTGTGTATATGTATCCTGACCCCATAATTGAAAAACCGATGGAATGAATTAATACAGCTTCAGAAAGGAGCACAACACGTCAGACTGTCCTCATGGACTTTTACGAGGAGCTGATCTCCCACAAATGTTGTCTACTTTACACATTGTTCCTTTCTAGAGTGCTTTTTGGAATACTGTTGTATCTCAGTCAGATTGATAGGTTCAGTGAATTTTCCCTCGTAGCAAAACAGTCTGGTCTGGACTAAGAGTTACAGAGCTTTGAAAATTGAGCAAATGTTCTCTCCATTTGGGAAATTCAAGGGAGAACGTCCTACGATTCATCTGGACGTTATGTAAAAACAGGAACACCTAGATGCTAAATTAATCAAACATTTAACACTCTGGGTGATGAGAGATTGTGTTGTTACTAAAGCAATATTTTTACTTTTAATTTGCTCAACATCTACAGGAATAAAATCAAGGGTGGGGCAGTTGAGTTAATGTGTTTTCCTTTCATTTCTGAGACCTATGTTGTCACGAGGGAGACAAGCCACAGCAATATGGGAGGCAGGAAAAAAATAATCTTGGTGTCGTAAGAGGTGTTTTCAGACACTGAGGTGAAGATGTGTTGCTGAAAGAGAGTGAATTGCCCATTATTGTACATCAGGCTTGATTTGTACTTTGTGTTCAGCCTCATCAGGAGCTGGGTTTAGATTGTTCAGACTTAATTCACATGAGAACATAAGAAGTGCTAGACTTCCACCCTCGCTCGCCTCCACTGGCTTCCCACCCCCCAGAGGATCGAATTCAAGATCCTCATCCTCACCTACAAGGCCATTCACGGCCTCGCTCCCTCCTACTTCTCCGACTTACTATCCCCCTATCTACCTGCCCGTACCCTCCGTTCCTCTGGCTCCAGTCTACTCCACATCCTCCGCCCCAACCGCCCTACCATCAGTGGCCGGGCCTTCAGCCTCTCAGCTCCGAGGCTCTGGAACTCTATCCCCCAGTGCCTTCGCCGCCTCCTCCCTTTCCTCCTTCAAGGCCGCTCTCAAGACCTTTCTCTTTAACCGTGCCTTCAGCTCCCCTCTCAACTCTCTACCCCTTCCTCGCCCCCTCCCTTCCCTCACCCTGACCATTTCCCCCCTCCTCGCTCCCTCCCTTCTCTCCCCTCACCCTGACCATTTCCCCCCTGCTCAGGTCCTGACCCAACTGTCCAGCGCTTTGGGACGTCCTCCCGACGTGAAAGGCGCTCTATAAATGGAATCTTGTTGTTGTTGTAGACGAAAAAAGACCCAAGGTCCATTTAGTTAGCTTTCCACCTTCCTGACAGTCACATGCACAAATGTCTGAACTACCTATGTACTATATCCCATAATGTTAGCACATAGCACACTTACGGTCAACAGAGGAAAAGTAGATCTATCTGTGATGGATTTGTACCCCTTTGTACTGAAAGAGGACTGTAAATTATTGGAAAAAGGTAATCCAAGCATAATTTAAAATTTTAAAATTTAATTTAAAAATCCATTAAAGTCCGTGGACAGAAGCAACATCCAGATCTTGTTCGTTGAGGCTGTGCACCATAAGGCGATAACTGGGTGTTTGGGCTCAAAGGATCACAAAATACCCTCTTCCGAGAGATCCACATGTGCTGAGAATGAAAGGAACAGCCTGCTGAAGCCAGATGATGCTTTCACAGGTCACTGGTTCGCATTAATTTGAAGAGCTCAAAAGGAGTGCTGAACTATTACTTGGTACATACAAGTGATAATGACCATATTGGCAGGATAATGGTTCATTCAGGCAGGAAACCCTATTACACACCATCCATTGGAATAAATCTCCAACTTAGAGTGTGAAATATCGCAATGAAGATGCTATATGAAATGCAAGGATTATTATATATATTATATATATATGTACTAGCTGTACCTTTTGCTGTTACGCTTGCTACCAGTTTCATTTAATCAGCCATCCATCTTTCGTCTGGCATTTTTATTTATCTTTGAATGGCTTGATCTTCGGTTTTAAGGGATAAAGATACCTAAGGATTAAGAAAATGTTCTATTGAACTCGTTAGCATCCCATGTTCACATAGTTGCGCACACATCCTTTTGGGAGGACTACTATGTGAGGACTCATGGTTGGGAGGACTTGTTGGGAGTCCATATATGTGTGATGAACTTGTTTAGGTCACGATAGGAGATCCCTGAAAAATGTATGCCCATGTAAGAACTTTCCGATGAGGTATAAATCATGTCTCTATGTCAATCGGTTATTGCGTTCTTGGCAGTCAGACAGACATTTCATTTTTATTAGTATAGAAGATGTATAACAGTATTATTACTCAAAAGAAATATTAAACTGGAACGTTTTATCTCTACTGGTAAATTGTTCATCTTCTGCAAAGCTTTTGGGAGAAGTTGCCAAGGAAGAATCTCCCATTTTATTTTTCCCCAAATTCTGTGTTGCTCAGTGTTGAATTTTAATTTAGTATCACCTCTGATTTCAGGAATATGGTTCATTGGATCAGTCTTTATATGAAGTGCAGGAATGGAGATCGTGTGTAGCTAATACCATTTGTGTGTTCAGAATTAAGAGCCGGTGAGCAGAAAGACATCAACACGGATCCTGATCCATTACTTCCAGATCTTTTCCTGCGTCTTCGAAGTAAGGTTGAAATAGTTTTGTAAAGCACAATGAGGAGACTGACAGGAGGCTAGGGTGTTCATCTTCAATGGTCGAATGTTATTCATTTCTGTCAGGAGCTTACCAGACCTCAGTGTGAGGACAACAGTGGCACCATCTGGTGTCTTATGCCAACTCGGTGCCTGAATTGCAAGGATGTTTAGATACCACCACATGATCTCTCCGAGGCAGAGGAACTTCATGCGCTGTAGGTTGATTGATGTTTGTTCTGGTGGCAGCCTCAGAATTAAAATTACACTGCCCGATGTCCAACACCCACCGTGATCGCACCAGGTGTTCTGTATCTAATTTACTGCTCTCTTTCTGAGCCCGAGGTCTATGACAGAAGTAGCAAGACGAGAATGCACCCAGGAAAAACAGCTAGCCTGGAATCTGCATTTATTTGGTGTGGGCATCAGCAATTTGTTTTTAATCTGTATATGCTCTATTGTTCCCGTTTTTCTCTTAATTTTTCTGTTGTATGTGTTGACCTGAAGCTTGCTCAAAGTAATGTAACAGTAACCACATGAGAATTGGTGTTCTCCAGCTGTCAGTGTTTGATTTGTGCCAGGCTACAGATTGGATTTGCAATGGCAATTGCAGATTTTGGCCAAGTTCCTACCAGTTTCAATCTTTCACCCTGTTTTCTATAAAGTAGCAACTGCCATTGACGGAGAGGATCAGCCAATGCGACCCACCCTCAAATACTGGACAATCAAACCAGGGCTAAAAAAGAAAAGGCATATCATTGTTTTTGATGTTTGGAACGGTTTTAGTTTTGTACCAGGAAATAAACATTACAGTTTACGAAACTGCAACGAGAGCATTTTCAGGGTGGAGAGGTGTTTGGGTTTCTTCCCATTTGCCTGATATTTTTTATTACCATTCTCCACTGTTTGTCACCCACGCTGGACAAAGAAAGGTATTTCTGATAGCCGGTGAATTGGAATTGATAGAGCTGACAGTCTGGATGTATTAGGGTTAGATGCTAGATGTTAGATCTGTTACCCTGTAATGAGGGACAGATGTTGCAGTAAAATGTACTGGGTGTTTTATCATCAAACCTGAAAGCTTTTTGTCAGTCAGCTGGAAGGCAACTCCTGAATGTAACTTGTTCGTTCAGACCATTACAAAATAAATAAATTATTCAGCAAATGGTGATCATAATATAAGGCAAGAATGACTGGACCTCCAACGTGAGCTAGATCAATGTGATTTAATTACCCTCCTCAACTTGTAAATTACCCACCATATCCCACAAAGATCCTAGTCAAGAAAAGAGTCCCAACTGTAGGCTAATTTAAGGCTTTTAACCATTTCTTTCATACACATTCCTTGCCTGTTGAGACCCATACTTTTCAAAGAGTTAATCTCGGATATAACCACCTACAGTTCTGGCCCTGTGGAATGAATACAATTTTGTAAAATAATACTGGCCCACACGCTGGAGAGGATCCTAAAGCAAACAGCTTTTCTTTGTGGATATTTAAAAGTTTTCATTCTTGAATATTGAACAGAACTGTCACCATGGTGTTCACCTGCTGTTGTTTCAGGGACCATATTTACCTTGAAGGTGCAAATAAACGATGCGGTCACTCGCCATTATCTACAAGAGGCCCACGTCGATGTCTTTGTTAATCACACAAAGACCAACTCTGCGTTCACTGAAGACAGCGGAGGTGTGGTCTTCAGAGTACCTTATGAACTGGGCCTTACCCTGACTGTCACAGCTAGCAAAGGAGGCTACGTGCTAACATCTTTGCCTTGGAAAACCAGAAGAGTGCCAGGTAAGCTACACCTCCCCTGTTCTTGTGATTCACCAAGCCATTGTGTTGACTGACTGCGTACCTTTTGGTAGGTAATTCGAAATGGGGCACAAGGCAAAGGGATTTTGGTAGAGTGCCAGAAGGCGGGGGAGCAGAGGCTGAAAGCTCAGCTGCTCATAGTGGGACCAAGGGGGAGAGAGACATTTAACACTGTTTGACACATTTTCCATCTGCCACTGTGTTACTAAGTTGGCAGTTTTGCATTAACTGACAGGAGGGGCAGAATATACATCCGACAACTAACACAGCACGCATTTTCAGGATGCTCACTATCCATGGGAAATTTTACAATAATAATAATCCTTACATTTGACATAACATCTTTCATTCAGGAGGACATCTCAAAGCAATATACAGGATATACTGTAAACTGTGGGGACTATGTATTATGGGCTATTTACTGTTTCTTTCTGCCAGTGTTTGCAGCTGTAACCCTTTCAATGCTGCCACAAAGTCGAGCGAGTCTCTGGCTGTTTGAAGATACCGTGTTAATTACAGGAGGAAAAATGGGTGGGTTAAGTAAGTGACTATCTTTATTATTCATTTACTATTCTTACCACTGATAACTGAAATTACTGGAATGGAAATTATTGCTTATATTAAGTGAGTGAATGTAGTGCTGACATTTCCTTTAGAAGTAGCTAACCTTCGTGCTGTGGAATGAGGATTGACACTCTGTAACTGACTCGTGAATGGAGCCATCTGATTTACATTGCTATTTAACATCTGTAACAGGAGTCAGTAAGATACTGCTGTTAAGCAGGTATTTTCTGTCATAATGATCTGTCTCGTTTCCATTCCAGATGACAAATCACATCCTAGTGTCCAGTTTCCAAAGGGATCATTGAAATTACCAGAAAAGATCACTTTTTCTAATCTAACAGCCTATCTCACAGCTCCACAACCCCCCTGGGGTACAGACAATTTTCTCACTACACTGGGGACTCTAATGAACAAGTCAGGTAAGCCTTGCTTACTTCTTGCAATCATTGCTCTCTCTATTCTAGCTTTTTTTGTTTTCATATAGTAACACTTTTGTGCACCAAAGCTTTGGATAATATTGAATGAAGTAACTTATTAAAAATAATTGTTTAGGGACATGAGTGGTGCAATGAACTAGCAGTCTTCCTTTATGTGTTAGGCCAAGGTTCTGTTCCAGCTCTGTTTAATGAACTGAAAGAATCTTTGCTGCTGGCTGTGCCGGTGCTATGTGAAATGTGCTTGAGCAATTTCAACCCCACAGCACACCGTTTACCCCACAGCATAATGTTTTCCGTCATACTGGTTATATAGGGACCTCCTTCGCAGAGATTTTAAAGGTGGCTGGTGTGGAAAATTGAAAGATTCACTCTAGATGCAGGAGTACTCTTCAAAGGAGGAGGAGGAGTGTTACATTGGCTGTGAACTAAACACTAGGAGTAGCAAACAGAAAGAAACATTTTTGATATTTAAGAGAAAGTAAAAACCATGTATTTTAGGTGAATGTTGGGAAGGATAGGGACTGCCCTTAATCCAGCACTGAGTTCACTAACTGGTTTGCTGGATTTAATACAGATGCTTTGTGTTCCAGGCTTGAAGAGCATTGAGCTGACGCCTCTGGCTGCTATCAGTGTTCAGCTATTTTCTGCAGAAGAAGATATGACGGTGACTGGGCCAATCCACATTACATTACCTCTGCCTCCAACACACCGAGTGAGACATGCAGATGCTCTTCCAGCCTGGACATTTGACCTGAAAATTGGTATGTCAGGAAATGGCATTACAAATGATGCCTAATGTGAAATACAGGCACTGAAGGTGTTTCAGAGACACAGGCAGGATTACTAAAGTGCAGCAGTGGCGCAATGATGACCTCAAGGGTTTATTCTGTTTCTAGGGAATGCATTTTAATCGGTTTATGCCAACTTCAGCTAACTTTGCACCTACATACAAACTGGCAATTAGTTAATTGCACCTCTTACCCTTTGAAACTATTGCCTGCCTTTTCTCTACATCCTTTAATACCTTGACTTCCTTAGCATTTAGCTAAATCCCTTTCAAATACTTAAACTGATTCTGATCTTTGGCCTCCTAGGGCAGGGCATTCCGTATTCTGACAATTTGTGTCAATTGAATCTAAACATAGACCTCTATCTCTCTCTCTCTCTCTATATATATATATGTGTATATATTATTTATGTATATACATTACTTGGTAGGTAATAAAAAGTGAACTGTTTTATCTTGTGTTGCTTTGTGGTCCAATGTAAATCAGAAGTGTATGTGGATTCTAAACTTAATTGCAAACAACGAGAAATATAGTACGCACTCTTAATTCATTTTTCATTACAGGTGCTTGGGTAAATAGAGGAGTCGGAATGGTTAAGAACGAGGGTGGACGTCTTATATGGATATATGAAGCTCCTCATCTGGGACACTGGATAGCTGCCCCATTATCTATAAACACAGGTAAATGCACACGTTCTTCATTTAACCTCAGAGTAAGCAGTGTTATTTTCCAACATCTTATAATTCCTGACATTCTACAATTTCTGGAAGTGGGGCTGAGTATTCTAAGCCTGTGCTTCTGGAGCAGTAAGTATATAGAGTTATGGGTTACATGGTAATCAACAGTATTCACTGACAAAGAAAATCTTAAATTTACACTGCTTTCATTTTAGTGCAGAAATGTGACTCCAACTTAACCTCACAAAGCAACTGGATCCTTGGTCAAACTGGATTGAGTTTAATTGCTTTAAACAGTGGCAATCTGCTTCACAGATTTGTTCTGAAAGTTCTGAAATCATTGAGGTGAATGATGAACATGTTTTGAGCTTTTAATTAATATATTTTTACGTACCAGGATCCATAGACCCACCATTGTGTTCTTATTCAGTGGGGTCGGCAGCGCTGCTAGGCCCTGAGGCTGAAGGAACCGTGCATACCAAAATAACTCCTGTGTTGGCTTTGTTCTCCTTGAGGAACTAAAATACTGGCACAACTTGAGACGAGCTCCTGGAAGATTCTAGGTTGTCTTTAATTGATCTCACCCTCAGAAAATATGGCAAATAATAAATTAGAATGTGTTAACAGATTCAAAATTCTGCAGTAACAGTACATTTTTGTTGGATGCATTTAGCAAAACAGCAATGTCATTCTGGTATGTTTGAGATGGCGATGGAAGGAACACAGCCAAGTTTTTCAGTTCATTCGAAAGGAGACTGAAAGTTGGCAGTCGTGGTCAAATGCTTCTCATTACTATTGTGTATTGGCCTACATTGGCATTGCAAGAGATTGCATTATAATTACATTTTAGTTGGATAATTTATCCTGATTCATAATTCTCTCCAGGAGGGCGATTCAAAATATATTATTTGAGAGATTCATTCTACGTGAAAGGCACTATATAAGGGCAAGTAGTTGTATGTAAGGGTATGTGAAATATTTTTCCTTTTCACTCTTTTGATGTTGCAATGCTCCCACTCTGTCTCAGTGCCAAACAGCATTCCCAAACTGAAAGACAGGGAATCGACTTCTGGCCGAGAGTTAATGACGAGAGCTGCAAAGGAACAACCCTCTGGGGTTGCATCTTTTATTTCTTCTCCGTCCCTCCCTCCTTGGGAAAATGTTCAGCATCCACTTGGTGCTGCCTCCGGGTAGACTTATTGACCATGTTGAACATGTTATTAAGTACAATTTATTTATGCCCTCTATTTACCGGGCTTCGTAGTAAATTACTGATGGGGGTCGAGACAGGATACATATTAGTTTCCAAGAGGTAACTAGATAAATGTCTAAAAATAAATCATTTTCAGGAATATGGGGAAAAACGCAGATAAATGCTAGTGGGTGGATTACGCTTTCAAAGAGCCAGCACAAATACGACGGGCCGAATGGCTGCCTTCCGTGCTGTAAATTTCTATGATTCTAATGTTGATTCTGTGTTTAGTGTAAACTTATACACAGCCTGTGTCATTTACTGAAGTCTCAGCAAACAGACTGTCCCATTTCAAAATAAGATGCAGAGAAATGCGAAGCTCGGACATTATTAATGTCTGGTTTGGTTCATCCAGGTTCTATTGATCGAATAGCAAAGGATATAACTGCCTACCACAGCGTGCTGCTGGTGGCCATCCTAGGAGGAACTGCAGTGATCCTTGTGGGGTTCGTGGCTGTGCTCTTTTGTTACTGCAGGTAGGGGAGTTGGATATCCCGATCTGTCTGTAGACACCTATACCACTGGAGTATCGTAAGTGTCCCAGATGAATATGTACATCTTCAAGTGTTTTGTTTTCGAGAAAAGTAGTATTTGATAAAATGCTGTTTGAATGGCTTATTCGTATAGTGCATGACCATTCAATCCTGTTAAAATCAAGTGGCTTTCCCAAATCCTGATCAGACAAGTGTCTTTGTAAAGAGATCCCTACTCCCTTCCAGCACACAGCTACCTGTCAAATGACCTGGGGTTGGAAGCAGCAATGTATAAACTGCCGGCTTTGATCCAGGTGCAGTTAATCATTTTCAACACTTTTGATGAAGTGGAAGACTGAAGCATAGCAAATTCTGCACTACAGACACCACCCCTGCTGACCGCCTCAGACTGCCTGAGGTCACAAATGTAAAAGAAAACGCCATTTGATAAAGTATTAAAATGTTGTTTAAAAGCAAAATAAAGATTGCTGTGGTTTCCACGACTGCTGGGGCATATATGCCTCCACTATCCCCCCCCCATTCCTCCAAACTAGTTGCAGTTACTGAACTGTCAGGGAATGGGCATAAGAGAAGTGGCTGAACGAGAATGGAGGAGGCTCCATCATGCCTGTCCCAACGGCTGCTCCCATAAGCTGTTCAGCAGCTTGCCCTCTTGGCAGGCAGCAGGAACATGAATCTTTACCCAGATTTCAGTAATAATTCACTGGAGCACAAATCACTAGTTCAAGGCCTCAAGGCAGCAGTTTGGTTTGAAGCCTCTTCCTCCCCTTGACCTGCCTGTCTGAATTACTGTGCCCTGCCATCGCTCCGGGGCACCACATTCTCTCATACCTATTGATTAATTCAAATGAACCCTGTGGTCTGATGGTTGTTCCTCATAATGTTTATTATAAAATTTTGTGCATACAATTGTCGTAATTTTGTGTATAAAATTGCAGTAATTTGGTGCATAAAATTGTACTAATGGAAATATTTTGGGAATAATTGGAAGATTCATCCCAGGTTGACACGATTGTGAGATCGTCCAGCAAGGGCCTGAAAGAATTTTTGTTTCAGATCCTTTCCAGAACCACAATGACGTGAATTAACTTCCACTACATTCCCTGTGTTGATATTAACACACGATATTTCGTGTTCCTCCACAATAATACACAGTCACTCCACTTTATAGTATATCCTGTGAAGTACTTAGAGAAGTCTTCTTGGCTTGAAAGGCTCTATATCAAATTTAAGAATGATTATTATTTGACTTAGACAAAACAAATCTCTTTATTTTAGTTAGACTAATCATTGGTTGATTGATGTCTGATTTCTAACTTCTCATCGTAGGCAAACAATGTTCGTCTCAGAGCTGACATTTATATTTACTTCCTGATCCTGTCGCATTAAATTTAATAGTCACCAGGGAACTGTAAATCTTCGTAGTGTTTTGGGATTAAGTGTCTGGAGTGTGCTCCAGCCATTATTATAATTTTGTACTCTGGGCTCAGTTCAGGCTCTGGGATGTGGCCAAAATGGCCATTGTTCATGGTGAGCTTTCGAAATGAGTGTTGGCTAATTCCACTGTGGGGGGAAGGGGCAGAATCGCAGCCCAATCCTATCCTCAACCAACAGCCATACAAACTTGCATTTCAGGTGGGTCTCTGGATAGAGATCAACAATAAATTACACTTGTATAGCGCCCTTCCACGTCGGAAAGACCTCCCAGGGTGATGGACAATCAGGTGTTTTGAACCCGAGCTGGGAGTTGGGGTCAGGATGGGTGGAGGCCAGGGGGGTGGTGGTGGGAGTGTGGCCAAAGGCACGGAAGAAGAAGAAACTGGAGTGGAAATGCTGGGTATGTTTTCCCTTGTTAACAAACAAAGTTTCCTTTCCTTAATAAAGAGTTGCTGAGGCCCATTATTGCACCCTAACCCCTGGCACTGGGATTGAAACCTTCAGCTTTTTGGTGTTCATGTGGACCGCTGTACAAGGTTTCTAATCGCACTCACTATTGGAGTTCTCTGGTGTAACTCGCCATTCTCTGGAAGGTTGGGAGTCATTCTTTTTGTCGGGTATCATGGTCTCTTTGCAGTTCAATATTTGGCAAAATACAAGCTCGTCTTTCAATTCAATAGCTTCAAGAAACTGCCCGGGGCCACTGTTTTTCCACTACATTGTTGCTTCTGCTATTGAAACCAGGGCACTGTCACTGCCTAAATAACACTGATGTTCTCTTCTAACTGCTGGTAAATTAGTGCTGTCACTTCATTTGTGTTGGAAAAAGGCTCCTCAACAAGAATGTTCTTGATTTCTTAACAGAGGAAGGTATTGCAAACCACGGAAGAAACGGAGAAGGAAGACTAAAATGGAGCCATCGAAGAAAGACCAGACCACTGCGACCACTCATGTTAATCTGACCCCCTCCATTAAAGACAACTTGAAATCTGATGAGAACTCTGGTTCCCAACAAGCCAAGATCCTCTCTTACAGTCCCAGGAGGGAATTGACCAGCAAAGAAGTCGATGACTTCTGTAAACGTGTAGGGAAAACGGCCGAAGCGAAAAACAAAGAGAGCTGCAAGATTTACGTCGAAAACGTCACGGTTCGTTCTCGGAGAAGATTAGGAGAAACCAGTCACCAGAGGGAACCGACCTCTCAGCAAGTATTCAGCAGCGCTGCCGAGCTGCCCAAAAATGCATTGCAAATCAAACATATGAAAATGTTAGCCAAGCGAAAGGACATCACAGAAGAGCAGTACAAGACTCTGCATCCAACGAACGAAGAAACATACCCACTGCCTAATATTTTGAACAAACATTTTCCTATTTACAATCCTTCTGTCACCATCCTGCAAACGCCAGACCACTTTCTTACTCCAGGCCAGGTTTCTAGGTCAGCAACAATGCCTCGAAACAGGCAGATGATCTACAGCCCTCTGGCTGAGCCAGTAACCAGGGACAGCTACACTCAGACACTGCCTAAAATGCCAATGCATTCTCAGCAGCAGGCAGAAGCCCACAGAGAACAGCAAGCTCTTCAGGCACAGCAGGAGTACATCAATTCCAAACAAGAGCTGGACTCCAACCCAACCATCCCTGCTAACTGGGGGAGGTACAGTAACAATCTGTTGGAATCTGTGTCAGTCCCTGGCACACTGAATGAAGCGGGAGGAATGACTCCATTTGCCACTGAACTGCAGGGCATATCTGAGCAGACCCTGTTAGAACTGACCAAAGGCAAGCCCTCACCTCACCCGAGAGCGTGGTTTGTGTCGCTGGAGGGCAAGCCGGTGCCTCAAATCCGCCATTCCTGCGTCAACGCCCAGAAACCGAAGAAGACGCACAGCAATGACACCAGCCTGGATTCCGGAGTCGATATGAACGAGCATCTCATTGGGAAGAAGCTCGAGAAAGAAAAGACTTTCGTCAAGAGTACGACTCCATCGAAGAACCTTTACTCAGAAGAGATGGACTTAAGCGGCAGTGAAAATGGGACTGCGGTCTGCAGCCCGGAGGACCTAACCTTGAGGCACGTGCTGGATGGGAAGAACGGACAGTTGGTGGAAGAGGCACTTTCTCAACAAGAAGAGCTCGGCGACAGGGGCTCGCAGCCAGAGTGCAGGCTAGGCATGATTCCTCAACGCAAAAAGGGGAAAAGGAATAGTGACCAAGGAGAGGAGGATGGTAAGAAGAGCGTTTGGCAAAAGAGAGAGGAGCGGCCACTTATCTCTTTAAACTAAGTACATTGTCTCTAAATCTTCAGATTACAATAAAGCACAGTGTTTGTTTTGTTCACCGAGTTTGTACAGACGTTACTTTTACTAATATTGCAGCTCACTGTATATCGCTCGGATCTCTGCGTGCATTAAATTCACTGTAAATACGTCAACAGATGGACATTGCAAACCTTCCTGACTGACGATGCGAAGCACTAGCTATATGTGCTCTTCAAATGCTTTGCCACTTTCAACGTGTTGAAGATCATCTGCTCACAGTGTGCACTCTCTTTTACATTAGGAGTCAATCCCATTTTTTTGTTTCTCTCTATCTCTCACCTCTGCCACTATCAAGATTTAGCAAGAAAAGGAGACAAATTAAAAGCCCAGTGGCATTACTGCTGGGTGTCTGTTCTGTTCCTTGAATATCTGTCAGTATAAAGCACTTCTTGCCAGTTGCAATCGAGTGCCCCGAACAAGGACTGATGTGAGACTGATAATCATGTTCTAGATGAGATGCTGACACAGACCTGCACTCGTATTATAAGGACCGAGGCAAACACTGTACAGCTTCACCTGCAGACAGCTGGCATAACCTGTTGTGTTTGATTGTGAGAGTAATTAATGGCGTGGTGGAGTTTGGCATCTGATGCAAATTGTTCATTCCCAATATGTGATATATGATATAGTTTTACATTGAAATATACTTTTCTAAAATGTTAAACCTTGTATGTTTTTTTTAAAAAAAACATAGATTCCCAGAAGCACAAATTTTAAGGGTTGCTGGAAATTGTAAAGTTTGCATGAGGCTTTGGAAGCACTGATTTCAGGATGCACAAAGCAACTTTCTTTTTTTTGAAAACAAAGTGGGTCTGATGCAGATTCAGGAAATGTATGGCTTCTGCAGTCTGAGAAACTGCTGTCAGTGTGGAAACAAAAAGGCAAATATTACAAACAAATCTGAAAGATTTACTGTGTTGAACGATATTGTAAAGCCACTTCAATGCACAGTGCAAAGGTTCATTTCTGACTAAATTCTTAACAACCAATCATTTTGAACTTTTATCATTTGTTCTTATTGTGACAGAGGTGGGTAGAATAAACCGAGTAAATTGCTTTTAAAATATTCTCTCAACCAACTTCTAATAAACACTTATGTCCATTTCCATTTTCTGAATTCTCATCACAAGCCCAGTTTATTACTTTTATTGTACATGGAAGAATTTGCCTTTTGATGTGTTATTAGTGACTAGATTCTGTGTCTTCTAGGACTTTTGAAGCTGATCATTGGCTAAAATAGCACAGAAAAGATCATTTAAGATCTTTTGCAATTTGAGTTGAATTTTAGTTATTAATTTATTATTGCCGATATTCTGGTTTGCTGATATCAGGAGAATTATCTGACCAGAATATAACTACGTTAGTTAAATTTGTAATGTAAAGTTGTGTAGCTAATGTTCAACTTATTTTTACCTTCGCTTTGTCAGTTCGGAGTCAGTGTTTTCAGTGAGTAAAGTGCATTGGAATGGAAAACTTGCATTTTCATTTTGTTAATTGCTGTAATAGAAGGAGGAGTCATTGTTTTGAAAGACCATCAGGAAGTAATTTAATGTGTTATGGTTTGAGAAAGATGGTGTAATTTATTGAGTGTGTTGTCAAGCATGGTTGCATGTTTTCCATACATTGTTGTTCATTCTCAAAGCCGGTTTTGCTATTTAGACCGTTTTCCATTGGTGTAGTATTTCTAAGAACTCGTGGAATCCATTCAGAATTGTTTAAATGCACTGTTTAAATTCCAATAAAATAGAATCGTGTTTTCTTTACATTGAATTTGTTGGACTCTCATGCAAGATCCTTTATTCAACAAGGAAACCAATTATTTAATCCAAATGGCTTCTGATTTTTGTTGTTGTTGCCATTTTATGATCATTGGTTTTGCTTCCTTTGTACAACAATTGCATCTGTTCAAAGATAATTCTGAAGGACTTTGTCCAACAAATGCACAGGCAATCCAATTTACAGTATATCCTGTGAAGCACTTTGAGACATCTCGATGATGTGATAGGGTGTTAAAACAAATGCAAGGATTACTATGATCATTATTCACCATAAGTAATAACAAACCTTGTATCTGTAATCCTTTTACAAAACTAAAGGAGAAACGTGTGAAACGACGAAAGTGCAACATCCAGAGAAAGGTAGTAGCACAAAGGATTGTTGCTGAGATGAAACGTCAATATGACCATAGCGCACATTTCCGTAAATCACCCAGCATCTCCCAGGGCTCTTAAAGAGTATGTTAAGATAGTTTCTATGGGATATTGTGGAGTCCTGTAGCTCAGTGGTTAGAGCACTCGCCTTGCAAGCAAGAGACCTGCATTTGATTCGTGGCAGGACAAAATGTTGAGCAAGTTTCCTTATTTCACACGGCTCTGTTTACCTAGCAGTAAGTAGGAACCTGGTTGTTAGTTGATTGGCGGATCGCTTTTCCGGGGGTAATAATTCCTTCAAAAATAATAATTTGGTCACTCAATCCACAACTGTTTGTGGGGCGCCGCTGTGCGCAATTGGTTGCCGTATTTTGCCCACAAAATACAGTTGATTCACTTTACATATATTCTGTGAAATGCTTTGAGATGTCTCGAAGACGTGACAAAGCTCTGTCTGAAATGCAAGGATTATTATATTGTTCATGCCACATGCCCCTCCCTCATTACAAAGATACAGGAACTAAGTGAGAGTGAAACTGAAAATTTCACCCTAATCAATGTAAAACTATCTTCAAGAGAGAATTTGTTCTGGCTGAAGAATCAGTCACTGGAAATGTTTGAATAAGAGCCGGAGGTAAGGATTACTCTCCTACAGATCTGCTAAGGTGTATTCCGTTATGCAGTAAGTTATCTGATATATAGGGGGAAAGGGTAGAGCGTGATTTTGAAATGTAAACGTTTAACATTTCGCACAGCAGGAAATGAGTACGTGTGGCTCAGCCAGGGGCTCCAATGTGTTTCTAATTCACAATGTAGTGGTGTAAGATATAACTGCAAACTCTCATTGATTCACCCACGGATCATCTGTTGTTTTTAACAACAGGTTTTTAATTGCTTGGTCACTTCAAAAGTGGCCAGTGAGGGACGAAACACAATTTAGCAATTAATAATCTCTGTCGTTAGATAAGAAGTTACAAGATATTTAACATCTCAGGGTCTGAGACAGAGAGAAAAAAAAATAGACTGAGAACACAGCGAATGCTCAGGACCAAATGATAGTGGCTATAGTCTGAAGTTGAGGATAAAAGTTAATTTTGTTTCTATAAATGAAATTATTCTTACAGCTGTAAACATCCAACATGGAGGCGATTCGGAGGTCAAAACTCCACCTTCTTGAATGGTTAATGGCAGACCCTGACTTTATCTTACAAGCGGTTCAGCAAGATGGGCTTCTTACTCAACGACAGTACCTGAAGCTGAAATCAGAGTCGGATCCTGAAAAGCAGATTATAAACCTTCTTGATAGCGTGATGGGGAAAGGCCAGCACTTTTGTGAGAAGTTCATTTCCATTCTGCAAAAAGATGAGGTACAGGATACCTATCCTAACCTGCGAATGTGGGACTCACCCAGACACCCAGGTATGGGCCATTGTTATCAGTAGACTGTCATCTATTCCATTAGTATTTTCTTTTTTCTATTTTAATGTAATTTGCTTTTATTTATACTCCAATGCAAAATAAATGCAAAGACAGTTGATTCAGGTTTATGTTTGTTTTATTACTACTTTAGGGCTCCCCTCGCCAGGGATAGAACCCAGTGACATTTCATACCAGTTTCCAAACACTGTTATTGAGTTGTGCCAGAGATTCCAACCATAGTTTGTTTTTTTCCCCCCTGCAGTTTGTATGTAACTCAAATTTAAACAGACTCGAGCCAAACAAATTGTAAGGGAGAGACCATAAATACTCGAACATTGAACAAAGAGCTGCAGATCCATGGACCCATTTATTTTACAACATTCACCACAAATTCTTAGAAAATATGAAGAGGTTTGAATCAAACCCACTTTGTCTCCTTCCACAAAATAAATCTCAATTAAAGATTTTGGATTCAGATATATTTTCCATTAGACTTGTCCCCTGACCGAAATCTGCATCCTTATTTTTTATTTATACAGAAAACATTGAGAAAAAAAAACATGGCTTTCATTCTAGTAATAACTTATTTGTAACATCTCCATCTTGAGCTGAACTCAAACCGAGCCTTGAGAAGACAATCTGAATCAATCGGATACACCTGAAGATGTACAAGAACATATTCAGGATGGGTTAGCAAATACATCACTATGTGGGAAAAGGCTAGGACTCCAATCTATCAGCTCTAATGAAACAGCCAGGTTTAGGAACTCAATGCCTGTAGAATCAAGAGAAAAACTATTCAACGGATCTCAATGCCCTAAATCTGAAATACAGAGTTCCTTGCTTATATTTATACTTAACAATCTAGCTATTTGGTAACATATATACAGTATATGTATTGGGTAAAATAATTAATTGCACTTTTATTGTTATTTAGCTTTGTATGGTAAGCATAAAAGCCTTAAATCTAATGGTGGGACAAACTTGTTTTCTGTTTGATAACCTTCATACGTGCATTCGTCACCTCAAGGCTCGACTACGGAAACTCCCTCCATGTCAGCCTCCCCACCTCTTCCCTCCATAAGCTGTAGATTTGATTTCATAAGCTTGATTTCAAGATCCTCATCCTCACCTACAAGGCCATTCACGGCCTTGCTCCCTCCTACCTCTCCAACCTACTATCCCCCCACCTACCTGCCCGTACCCTCCGTTCCTCTGGCTCCGGTCTGCTCCACGTCCCCCGCCCCAACCGCCCTACCATCGGTGGTCGGGCCTTCAGCCTCTCAGCCCCCAGGCTCTGGAACTCCATCCCCCAGTGCCTTCGCCGCTTCCTCCCTTTCCTCCTTCAAGGCCGGTCTCAAAACCTTTCTCTTTGACTGTGCCTTCAGCTCCCCTCTCGACTCTCTTCCCCCTCCTCGCTCCCTTCCTTCCCTCCCCTCACCCTGACCATTTCCCCCCTCCTTGCTCCCTCCCTTCCCTCACCCTGACCATTTCCCCCCTGCTCGGGTCATGACCCAACTGTGCAGCGCCTTGGGACGTCCTCCTGACGTGAAAGGCGCTTTATAAATGGAATCTTGTTGTTGTTGTTGTTGTAGATCATCCAGTATCTGCAGCTCGTGTCCTCTCCCACACCAGGCTCTGTGACCCCATCACCCCCACCAGGCTCCACTGGCTTCCCATTCCCCAGAGAATAGAATTCAAAATCTTCGTCCTCATTTTCAAGGCCGTCCATAGCCTTGCCCTTCCTGCCTCTCTGACCCACAATCAACCTGCCCGTTCCCTCCATTCAGCAGACTCTGGTCTGCTCCATGTCTCCCACCCGACCCGCCCTACCATCGGCAGCCAGGCTTTCAGCCTCTCTGCCCCCACCCTTTGGAACTCCATCCCCCATTCCCCTCGCCTTGCTTCCCCTTGCTTCCTTCAAGGCACGATTCAAGACGCTCCTTTTCAACCGTGCCTTCAGCTGCCCTCCCTCATCCCAACCCTGCCACCCCACCCTCAGGTCCTGATCCCCGACCGTTTAAGCCTTGGGATGTCCTCCCAACGTGAAAAGCACTTTACAAATGTAATTTTGTTGTTGTTGTTGATAATTGATAATCTCTCACAGAAACACCATCAGTTGCCAGCTCCTGTGGACGGTCGGTTATAGCTAATGTTGAAGCAGGTGGAGGTTCCACAGTTGTTTGTCCTGTCATCCAGGGTAGTACAGGCAGCATCAGCTTCTCTGTGAATGTCGACTCAGGGCCCAGTGGCAATAGCAGGGCAAACAAGCACATGTCTTTAGGTAAGCAATTTTAATTAAGAACAATCAGGTTTATAAATGTGTGTGTGATCACTCAGTGCTCTGGGATGTATGCAGATCTCTTACTTGTAAATTGCATTGTTTTTCAACACTTGAGTGCCAATAATTTTCTTTTTGCATTTTGTCTGGATTACTTAATTTCGAGTAACATTAGTCTCCAATGAGGTACTGGTCTGGCCAAGTATAATATTGTTGTAACATGAGAACAACAGGAAGTAATTCCACACTTTGAGCCAATTCTGCCATTTATTAGATTGTGGCAGGTTTTTTATACCAATTTCTCTGCCTTTTCTTCATATCCCTTACTTCCCATGTATCTGTCTATCTCCTATTTAAACATCCCGGTTGATTATGCCTCTGCAGATAATATCTACATTTTCATATTAAACAATGGATTAACTAAAAGTTCTGTTTTAAATATTTAGAATAACAATTGAAATTACTGCTTTTAACTAAATTATATGAATTGAAAATAGGAAATATTTAGTGGACAGTATTTCAAATTAACTAAGGTCACTGAGAATATTAAAATAACATATTTGCAGATTCCCGGGTAAAAGAACTGGAGGACAAAGTGCAAGGTACGGTGAACTCCTGATAATAAGACCCTGGCTTAGAGCATCATGCTGTCAATATACCAGCTGCTTCCCATGTAAAATGTAATAGTACTGCTTAATGCCATACTGATGACTATAAGGACTAGCTGAAGGAAGCTAGGAGTGCATAATGACCTGCTGGTTAGCTGCATACATATTTAGACTTGTAGATCCTCAGCCCAGATTGACATGCTGGATGGAGGGTGAACATTGAAAGTTAGAATGCAACATTAATTACGCACAAGTAATGTTGGAATTGTCTTAATGCCTGAACAGTACAAATACAGGCAGGGGTATCATTGATGCACAATGTGTGGCAATTTTCACTTCTAAGCAAGAGCAAAAAAAGATCATTGGGTGTCTAGCAAAGTCCTTTTTCTATCCTATTAAAAGATCAATGTCTCTGAATTTATAAGCTCAGATGGAGCTCACATGGAATGATGTACTCAAACTATGCTATTAAAATAGTTCATTTATTAAAGTAGACCACTGGTCAATCACAATCTTTAGAGATCTTTTTTTGTAATGCCCCGGGTTAATGTTTATAGAGTTATTATTCGTAAAAACCAAATTATTTAAACTAGAATCCAATAGTTCTTGGACTAAAATAGTCTGTAATATGATCTCTTATTATTATAGATACATTATTACAAATTTATTATTTGGTATCTCCAAATATATTGATAAGATGATTTTTCAATTACATAGAGAAAGATTTTATTATATTTCCAGCTATATATATATATTTAAAGTTAGGCTTTAAACTGTGAAAAATTGTCATGGTTTTACATTAATTCTTTGATATAAATCTTTTGAGCAAAGTTATTTATGTTTGATCATGATGTTATCTCCAACATGTTTCTCTCCACTTTCTATGCCAACAGACAAGCAGCAGTTTTTGAAAAGGAATTGGGCAAACCTGGTTCAAAAAATAAAATGTGTTGATGACCTAGCTGATGAAATGAGGGGGAACAGGCTCAACAGCGAAATGTATTCCCTAATCATGGCTTGCAACACACCTGAAAACAAGATGAGGAAACTTCTGGAGTACACAATCACGACTAAAACGGCTTCTGAGCATCTGTTCACAAAACTGTGCAGGTCACAATATTACATCATGCAGGATCTCATCTCGTAAAGCAAATACCACCTTCCCTCAAAACCTTATTAAAATCAATGAAACAACTACACTGTGAATTATCTTTATTCTCTACAAGATGAATATCACATTTTTTTGGGGGGTATACAGGAAAATCCAAACAATATTTTGAATGTATTCATTTCACAGATATGGTGCTCAATCTGGAAAATATATCAAAGCATCTACCTACTCAATAGGCTTCATATCTGATGTTTGACATACAAACCAATTTCGACTGTTTTATAACATTCCATATTTTAATCGTATGTAACTAAAAAAAATCAAATAACCACTATTTTGAAGTTGCAAATAAAGGTTGATAGAAAAGGCATGTTTTTTTAAAAAAAAACAAAATAGTATAACATTTTGTCACACTCATCTTAATTCACACTGCATACCATTTCCTCTATTGTAAAGCAGAGATTGTCTACTCCCCGGCTCTGTTATGGATTCAGTCACAAGAAAATGCAAGAGAACAGTGAATTTGGAGACTGCTCTTCCTTCCTACCATAGCTTATCGTTTAGATGGCATCCCTGAGATGGGGATGAACTTGTGTTGTACCAGTTTATGTACAGCATATCAAAGGAGTATCAACACAAGTAAAACTCATCTTGTGAACATCTGCAAACCTTAATTTCCTCTCCATTGCCTGGTCTATAATGCTTCACTGTTCTCCAGAACCCAACACAAAATGTAATTTCAAAACTGCCACATATTTTTGAAGGTAGTTTAATGAAGAGTAAGCCACCTGATATTCAAGTGAATTACTCCCTATAATTTAATTTATTCAATAATAACTAAGCAACAAGTTTACCTTTTGAAATCAGACTAATAAATCTGAGAAAAAGGAAAGTGAGAGTTGGGGATTAAACTTTTTAAATTGCTTTTTAGAGAAAGTAGCTGTATTCATAAGAAATCTCATCTACACACTGGCTGCCTAGTTTTTCATAAGTTATAAAGTATAAGAAAAAAATGAGTGATCAAGAAGATGCCAATAAAAAAAATGATTCCTATACACAAAAACAGAACCTTGAATAAATGAAATGATTTTTTTTGTAAAAATGTCTTAATTCTTAAAATAACTAACTTAAATTTAATATTGTTGTTGAACGACAGACTATTCTTAATCAGATCACCTTATTTTGCAAAATGCTATTTTAGAAACTATTGTAACTACTTATGTTGTACATTTAAATGCTCTCGTTATAGTGCAGCTGACATTTTACTCATGTGCAATTCATTTTCTGGTAATAATGCCTGGAATAATGTTCAAGGTATTAAACCTATTGTCTAGTCAGTAAATGGGTTTAAAATCTGTGGTTTATTGGAATTCTCTCCGGCGAGCACCAAGTTCTTGGCATCCATACACTTATTTGGAATGCCTTTGGGTCTCCTTGAAAGGATTCCAACTGGTTTCCTCAGTCCACCTTTAAAGCCATTATCATGGCACCACTGTGCAGAGGTAGATTCACCTTTGAATGAAGTAACCTCCAGCTGCAAAACATCTTTAGTTACTGAATTGGCTGACATATTCAACTTGGCATCTATGGTTGAGTATTGTAAGAGGTCATTATCTGAAGAAGGCCTGTGAGTTCTGTTGATGCCCCACTCTCTCTTCTTCATATGACTACGTTTAGAGAGCTTTAACTTTTCTTTTTCAAGCCAAAAAGTTCCAGGAGAGACATTTGCCTTTTTAGCCTCATTGGGTAAAATACTCGGGAAATAGCAGTCTTGAACCGTTTCTGGGGTTGTTAAACCTCCACCACTATACTGCTGATTTGCTGCACTTTCATATTTTATATCTTTCACATTAAGACACTTTAACCCATTTACTCTCAAATCTTCTGGGAAACCTGTTGATTCACAATATCTGTGTTCTCCTCGACTTTGTTTTTTCTGACACTGGGCTTGGTTGCTGGTTATTCTTTTCAGTGTTGAATAGAAACCAATCCCTGGAATAAGGAACTGAGGATGGTTCATCCGACGTCAGGCTTAACGAGCTGGGAATTAATGGAAACCTCTTGACTTTTGCCTCTGTTTAGTCCTGCATTCCATGTTAATGGATGATAGACGACTTCTCCATCGATTGGGCAAGCGTTCCGCTCGTGCAACAGCCAATGGTCAATGCATTCTCTGTGAAACTAGTTAAAACAAGTTCATTCAATTAAAAGTTGAAGTTTACTAATCAGAAAATGCAATGATCTGCAACTTACCAGAATATGGGGAAACAAGACTAATTGGTCATTATCTTAGAAACAAATCACTATTCGAGTGTAACTAAATAAGTAAGATTAAAAAGATCTTCAAAACTGAATGCCAGTACATTGCTGCACCAGTCAGATATCAGTCGCTGCAATGCTAATACAATTATCCTTTTTTAGCTATAAGGAAATGCATTGCATTTTATAGCAATTTACATGTTACAATTTCAAGCACTTCTTAAGCTAATTACAGACAAGTATAGTGACTGTATATGTGGCAGCGATCTGAAGTGTCACATAAACAGCCCTGAGGTGAAAGACCAAATAATCTGGAGCATCATTGTACAGGATACTAGAAAATTCCCTTTTTTGAATGAAATCTTTAATATGTCATACAAAGAAACAGCACCTCCAACAATACTGCAGTGATAGGTCAACCTGAACTATGATCTCTAATCCCAGTGTATTTTGGAAATTCAGAGCAGTGGAGCCAGTGATCTGAGAAAGTTTAAATAGTTTAAAGAGCTGACTATGTGCTGATTGACTGCAGTTGATGCACAGGGTTAGGGGTGCAACATTACTGACAAACTGGATTCATGTGAAATCAACATTAAAGCTCGGTATACTTGAAATGGGCAAACAATCTACTAGTTACCATGTATTATTCAAACTTTTATTCTGTATTAGGTATTATTCATTCTGAAGGGGAGGGAAACGCTCTTACCTTGTGGTTGCAAGGCAGTCGACGAACATGCTGACTGATTCTAAACACCTTTAGACAGATTCTGCACTGTTGACCGGGCAGAAGTAGCTTACTTCCATGTCTCACTACCAGCAATGGCAAAGCTCCCACTATGTTTTGAGGCACACTGGATGACCTATCTCTTGAGACAAATGGATAGGAGGTTAGAGAAGCTTCTACCAGTCAGTCTTACAACCCGACATAGGATTGCTGAACACATTTTCAAGAATGAAGCTTTTAAATTTTTAAATTTATTATACCTTAATCTGTTATTACCTGTACATGCAATAATATCAGATCAATAAGACTTGTATTTGTTTAGGTATGTCCAGTCATCATGATGTAAATGTCAAAAAAGCTGTAATTTCCAGCCATAATAATTCTACTGATAAATCACTTTCTGTACAACATTGTTTGCTCAGGTAAAGATATATTTAGGATGCTTTCTGTTCTAAAAATGCAAGGTAGATAAGCAATATTTCTATGTGTTTTGCCCGCAATGTTTAAAACTAATACTTCATGATCGCTTGTACAAAGGCTTACTTGTCTAGTTGAAGAAGTAATTCATAGTCCTCAGGGGCTATCTCTCTGTTCATCAGATCAGCAATAACTGCTGATGGTAATGGCTGACCAGAAGCGTGCTGCACTGGATGCCAGCGGTGATTTCTCTTCTATAAAGTAAGACAGAATGCACCCATTTCTACTTCTAGAAAAACATCAAACCAGGTTTCAGAGACAACAATCAACTTGTTAATGAATTAGTAAGTATGAAACTAATTATACCAAAAACTTTTAAATACCAATTAAACTTTCTGTAACTGTGGTTTCAAGCATGGTGAGCCATTTCCATACATCTTAGACTTCCAGTTGACTAAAATGAAAATATTAAGATTGCCTGATCATATCCCCAAATGGCACTAGGTGGTTGGATCTCATGAGTTGCACAGCTTGTTAAATACTCCATCATTGCATTTCTTTGTGCTAATGTGAAGTGTTTGAAATCTTGCATAAAAATGCCACCATTACCTCTCGAAACATGAACTGGTGCTGATAATGACTGTGGTTGGGATAACATTTCTGGCAAAGGTGAAAATCAGAACAGCTTGCACACCTATATAATACATTGGAGGGAAAGCAAAAATAATGAAAACATTAAAAATGAATCTTGTAACACATACTAACCATATATCTGTAGCTCTGTTAACTGTATAAAAGTGGCAAATTGCAAGGATTAAAGATCTAAATTTATTTATGTGGAATCCTTTTCCCACCCCTCCTCTGCTAAAGAAAGTGACTCATGGTGGCCATGGCTTCATGTGACCAGCAGCTTGCAGGTGCCTCACCCATGTGTTTTTCACATGAATAGATGTGAGCACTCAATCCTGATTCTGCCCTTCCTCTCTCCCTCCCTCACATGCACTTCAATGGTTAAACTGTTAAGTCTCAACAGCTCCTGTAGTCACCCTGGTTACAGTGCAGTGAATTTTTCACATCTTTCTCTGCATGTGTTGTCAGGGAAACAGGGTTAAGCTGCAGGAAACTGGGAATGTGCAGCTGCAGTTCCTAAAACCTGATGCAGTTTGTTATCTTTCTACATCATTTAAAAAATTATTTAATGGATGCTCGCTGCAGTAAAATTATTCCAATTTTGTACGCACTATTGCACAATTGGTAAACTTAGTTTAATGACGATCTACAACAGCAACTTGCACCTATATAGCGCCCTACATGCAAGGTAGCGTCTCAGAGCGCTTAAGATCTAAACTCCCTTTATGACATGCTAAAGATTAGCAAACCCTGAAGAATTACCCTTCACAATCTTTGAGATCAATGAACTCTTCATAAACACTCAGTGCTGGCTGCAATCGTGGGCCGTAGAATGGAACTCACCTTTTGTTGGCCCAGAAACCACACATAAGCTATACTGCAGAGTTATTCTTCATCAACAAGATGCTATATGTTTTCCCTGTTCAGCACCACTTAACCTTTGCACTTGATCTTTGTTCCCCTGTAGTTGAGCCTTTTGTTTTGTCCACCCCACAATGTTTCTGGGCTCAATACTCAGACTGCCACTTTTCAAATTCACATGATCTATCACCTCCAGGCTCTGAGTATCTTTATGCTATAAGGAGGTTTTTTTTGTGAAGCACACTGCTGAACAAACAGCACAAAAAAATCAGAGACCAACAGCAGATGTGCAAATTATAACCAATCAGCAACTAAAGTCAGATTGTTCCCAACAGCAGTTTTACCCAGAAGCAATTTGTACCAGCACAAAGGCAACAGAAGGTATAAAGCCATTAACTAGATGCTACATAGTTGACAGTTTTTCCATACAACTGGCCAGTTCTATCTCAAATTCAAAGAGATGGATAAATTGGGAGCAAAAGTACTTTCAAAATGAACTACATTCACTTTTTAAGATTTGCTCTATATAATGACATTCAGCATGAAACCAACTCAGATCATTTTTCTCTTGGTGACAGTGAAGACTTGAGGACCATTGGCTATACATAGTTTGAAACTGCAGGTTCATTGGAAAGCTCTCAGTCTTTCTCGCTAGAAAATGAACTTATGATCTGCTTGCATACACAGAAATACTTGAATGATCATTTTTCAAATCACTGAATATAGCTGTCAGAATATCTACAGATGGTCAGCAATCTGGAAACACAGAATCCTGAACAATTTTAAAATCTTCACTGCACCTGGACGCCCTTTTAAACGTGTAAAACAAATTGTGATGTTGCATTTCTTATGCGTTAATATGAAAAGATAGTAAATATATCCAAAAGAAATATTAGGTGGGAGAAGACATGTTTTTAAAAAGCACAATATTTAGTATTTGATGGCTGTTACTAGGAATTAATGCTCCATTTACTTGTAGCACTTGCCCTGGATTGGGCAGACTTTACACGTGTTGCATGGAATACCAAGATGCTTGTCCAGCCTCTCCCTTTCTGCTGCTGTGGTAAGTTTGATGCAATTTCTGAATTCTTCAAGTAGAAGATTTAATGGTGCAAACTCCTCCCTGCAGAGAGGACACTTGATGATGTTTTCATTGTCAATCTTTGCTTGGTGCTCTGCCCAGATCTTCATGCATCTGATATGGATATTATTACCACAGCCAAACCTACAATAAAATAGCAGTCAATGACTATTAATAACTGTACTTATAACTAACACTACACAAAATGTAGGGAATAGTCTGGTGCTATAATGGAAAGTTGATATTCTGAAAGGATGAGATCAAACTGGCTAAAAGGCTTGTTTAATACCAACCTCTCATTTGATTATTGCCTAAACCATGTCTATAAAACAGCCACAATGTATTACAATAAAAAGCTTCACCTACACAGCCATCATAAATATCATATGAATACTGAAAATATAAAGGTCCACTTTCAAGTTAAATATCACCACTGCAATACAAAATGTCAGTTTCCTCATTTAGAAAATGTATCTAATTTACTCCACACATATGGAGAAAATAGGTAGTGTTCAGGTATGCTTTTTGCAACTATATCATGAATTGCAACCAAAGCAAAAGTTCCATAAATATCTTGAAAATGTTTAGGCAAAAACACAAGTTGATTGGTTTTATTGTATTAATGTTTAACTGTATTAATGTTTATAAGTGTTAATAATATTCCCAAACTATAAAAAGCATAAAGCACTAAACTACAAATGTAATAAAGAGGGAACTATGTCTGCAATTTGTCAGTTGTATGATTCTCAAGAACTATTGTTTCATTCTCCTGAGGGTTCCCAATCAGTGTCATCAAAGTGCATCAACAAGCGATGTACACCCCCACGTGCCACCTTGTGGCTGAGAGCATCCACTGCAGGAGCACAATAATAATAATAATAATCCTTGCATTTGATATAAAGTCTTATCACGTCTTCAAGAAGTGTTTCACAGAATATACTGTAAAGTGAATTGACTGTATATTTTGTGGGCGAAACGCGGCACTCAATTGAGTACAGCAGCCGTGGATTGAGTGACCAAATTATTATTATGATTTTTTTGAAGGAATTATTAACCCCGGAAAAGCGATCCGCCAATCAACTGGGTTCCTATTTACTGCTCGGTAAACAGAGGCACGTGGAGGAAGGAAACTTGCCCAACGTTTTGTCCTGTCGGGAATTGAACCCAGGTCTCTTGGTTGCGAGGCAAGTGCTTTAACCACTGAGCTGCAGGACTCCATGTATAATATTTACTGTTTATCCTGCGGAGATTTGAATCATATTCAAGACTTGAAACCCTAACAGTGCAAATGTTTCCACCTGGCTGAAGGCTCTTATTAATACTGTTAATTCGAATATCAAAGACGGTGTTTTAGAAACAGCAGCAAGCTGGGGATGGAAGGTAAATACACAAAGTACTGTATTGTTTAACAACAAAACCAGGAAACTTAGCGAATAAGAAAAACAAATAATCTGACAGGTTTTGGTACGGAAAGGAGAACCAACCAAACATTAAATAAGATAAAAAGATGAGAGTATTACAAGCAATTTTCTGTGGCCTGGTAAACCATACATATTAATTTCAACTCAAGTTGCATTTAAGGTCACTCAGGTGCTAATATTTCCTGGTGCAATTAAAGTGTTAACTTCTGTTTGTTTGTTGCAAGTAAATGAGGTATTTATTTTCCCACCATAATTCAAAGTTTTGGTTTAGATAATCTGTATTGCTTTATTTGCTTTCCACAAAGCTACACTGTTCCTACACATAACCTAATTTACAATCAACCCGAGACTGACCTGCAGTATGTTACAGGCTGTTTCTTTTTCAGTAGTTCCTCTTGGCAAATAGGGCAGACATCCTCTAGCTCCACCACCTTCTGCCTTACAAGTCCAATCACATCTTCAAAAGTTTGCTTCCTCCTGGATCTACTGGCAAGTGGTTGAGGTGAGGTTTCTCGATGCAGATTCTCCAACAGCATATCAATTTCTCGATCCACAAGGCCAATTTGGAAAGAGTCTGAAATGAGTGGTATTCAGGAATTTAGATTCCCACCTAAAATGGATATAGTCAGCCAGCCCTTCTCCTCCCTTGTTTTCCTCTATTCTCTGAAAGCACTGTCTCATGCTGGAGTACGAGTCCACAGGGGTCTTCAGGTAACTGTTCAATGACCATTCTTCACGTGTGAGCCTAAATAGTGAGCGTTGGTAGCTATTTAACTACAGTGGATGACAGTCAAGCCAGACACTTATTGCTTCACACTCACGCTCAGTGCTTTTCAGGAAGTTGGTTAACAACTATTAGAAAAGGAAAACCTGATAGATTTCCTCTAAGATAACCCAGGAACCCTGAAACCAATTGTGGCACCACAACTCCTGCCCCGTTTGAGATTGGCTAACTGGTGAACAGTCACATATTCAAGACTGAGTTGATAGATTTCTAAAGGATAGAGGGATTAAGGGATATGGGGATAAGACGGGTAAATGGAATTAGGTCAGAAGATCAGCCATGATCTTATTAAATGGTGGGGCTGGCTCGAGGGGCCGAATGGCCTACTCCTGGTCCTACGTCTTATGGTCTAAGAATCAAACTGCAGCTTGAGAGAGGAACTTTACAAGAGTCAATCATATCTAAATATATATGACTGACCCATGATGAGCTTTACTCAGGTCACCAACTATTACGAAGAATTATATTTGTATAGTATTATAGATATGGAAAAACAAAGGGACAGGAATATAATTGTATTGTTGATTGGTAACAAAAATGAAAATATTACTGCAATAGATAAAATAATAATAATTTTCCCTTTCAAATTTGAATAAACATTTTCTAGCAGAAATACTATCCAAATCTATCAAATCCCCCATATATTTATTTTTTATGGATGATGGTTTTTTCTGACACAAACAACATTGTTTGTTGTTATATTATATTAATTGATGCTGATTTTGCTAGCCTTGGGCTCCTGGATGGGTAGTCATGTACTTCCAGCAGGATAGATGTGTTAATGATAGCAATATGGTAAATGCCATTTACACACGGTGTACTTCAGTATGTAAGAGCATAAAGTCTTGTAACAAAAGAGAGAGCTTAAACGTATTGAACTATTTTACATTCCTGGTAAGTTTCATTTATTTAAATTTGACAGAAAAGCTTGAACTATACCATTAAGCATAGCTGAACTTAAACCATGCTAAGTGTTAACATCTGCAATTTATAAGCTAAAGAGTTGAATTACTTACTTTCATGATCCCGTGGAAGCTTAAACTTCTTCAACAAAATCCTGTTTACAGATTTAAAAGATATTTTAAATATTTGAAACATACAATGAAAATGAGAATTTGAAAGCAGCCCTAAAGAGTATTTTTGATGACTTAATATTGTTTTGTTAACCTAATCTAAACCATTAATTAGTCTGTGAAGGAAGTATGGGCCATATAGTACTTAATATAGAACAACAGAAAGTATTTCCTATCTTTCTGAGTAAATAAAAACACATCTAATTAAAACACCTTTGAAATTTTGATGTTCTCACCCTGTACTCGGAATTTGGGGTTTCCTCTCATCAGCTAAATAATCAGCTCTGTGGTTCCTTTGAGAATAACAGATTGATATTTTTCTCTTCCTAGATAGATTGGGAGCAGCCTAAATGAGGAAAATGTGGTACTGCTAAAAGCACAAACGTTTTGGGTCAACATTTGTGTTTCTTGGCTCAGACATCTCCCAAATTAGCAGCCAGGAAGGAAGTGGCTGATCAGCCACTTGATGATGGTTCTAATGCTGACATCAACTGAGCAGTTCTATCATGAGAGGAAAAGCCCCAAATGGCAAGTCAGTAAGGTTTGAAAAGTAAAGGTAAAGTGTCAAATACCCTTTAATCAGTGAGGAGACTTTTTACTTGAATCATTTCTATTGAAAATACTCCCTCAACACACCCCAATGTACATATACATTGTACTTCTCTTTTAATTACAACCACAAATAAAAGGGTTTTACACATTTTGTTTATCTAAAAACGGTTTGATAAATATATCAATGCTTTCCTACAGTTGAAAAATGTTTTAGAACTTAAGTGTGCTCATCAGCCAAACTACTAGAATGGTACCCCACTACAATAAAGTCATCAGTCAAACAATATTAATGTTTGATTCAGCAAAAATATTTCCAGAGATATTACAATTGTGAACGGTTAAGATTAAGTCCGTTAACTCCAGTCATTTTCCGTTGACGAATGTAATTGAAATGTTCTACAAATGTGCTGCACAAATGATCCAGCCTTTGGAAATTGCATTCATCTTAGGTGCAAAGATACATCAGGCCCCAGCCTTTTCCAAACTCGATAGGAACGCATTTAACAGCAGTGGGCTGACAATTCATTTGTAAAGACTTCAACCTGTTACCTTAAGAAGTAAGAGGTGTCTGCCTTTGCTGTTTGTCAGTGTGGCTGTGAGTTGCGCTGGTTTTATGTTTGATAGGGATACTGATTCTCATCACTCCTAAACACATATTTGCTTCGTCAAAATGGATATGCATTGAAGATTAAAAAAACAGTAATCTAAGAGTTTGACAAATTCACCAGCAGATATGTTTGCAGAGGTCCTTTTCTTTCAGAAATGTCGAACAGCTACAGCTGTGAGGATTTCCTATGTTTACCTTCCAGAAAACAAAAAACAAATTGAAATTGACGCATTTCTTAACTTCTTTAAATACAACATCCTCTCATGGTACTGTCTGGTCATATATTAAAGTTTTAAGGATAATTTCCCCCCCGAGTATTTTACTGTTTAAAACTGCAAAATTCACAGCATTCTTGGTAAGAAACAACATAGAACTCCAGCAGAGCAGAATGAGGGGACGCTCTTAGGATAAAATTATTCTCATCCAATGTTCAGATGTATGCCATTTCCAGGATAGCGATTAGGAGGTGTCACTAATGATCTTTCCCTCTCTTTAACCCAGGGGTCATGAGGCTCAAAGGAGATGAGGTAAAGCATAGGGCAAACCTGGCACCTTCGCTATATACACTGCTATCGTTCTCCAACAACTCTCCTCATACCTTTATATCCACACGTACTGCTGGACTTCCACAATTCCTTGAACTAAACTAAACTACCCTCCGAACCGAAATGTTGATAATGTGAATTAGGAAAAATTCGACAGCGGAAAAGATCCAAATGTAAAGATAATATCTGATGTTCGTATAATTACTTTAAAATACTTTGCTTCGCCCTCTTCTTTCAGATGAAATCCAACTGGGCCTAATTCTCTCAATATATATATAGTTGCATTGAGCGCTTGATCTTGATGCAAGCTAACCAAGTCATTTGCAGTTTGTCTCCAAGGTGCGGCTCGCAACATCTTGAGGAAGCGTGAAGCAACTGCAGGAGCCTAAAGAGAAAACGAAGCGGTCAAAATACACAATAATTTCTGACAACATATTCCCCTATTGTATTGTCTGTCTGACGGTACAGACCGTCCCGAGGCGTGATACATACTTTCACTTGGGGGGGGGTCTCTCGCACTCTTTCGGGGTCTCTCTCTCTTGTGGGGTCCCTCTCTCACTCGGCGTCTCTCTCTCTCGGGGTCTCTCTCTTGGGGTCTCTCGCTCTCTCTCGGGGTCTCGTTTGCTCTCTCTCTCGGGGTCTCGCTCTCTCTTGGGGTCTCTTTTTCAAGGGTCTCGCTCTCTCTTTCTTGGGGTCTCTCTCTCGGGGTTCTTTCTCTCGGGGTGGGGGTAGGTCTCTCTTTCTCTCGGGGTGGAAGGGCTCTCTCTCTCGGGGGTGGGGGGGCTCTCTCTCTCAGGGGGTGGGGGGGTCTCTCTCTCTCAGGGATGGGGGGTCTCTCTCTCGGGGGTGGGGGAGTCTCTCTCTTGGGGATGGGGGGGCTCTCTCTCTCGGGGTGGGACGGGGGGGTCTCTCTCTCGGGGTGGGATGGGGGAGTCTCTCTCTCTCGGGGTGGGATGGGGGGGGTCTCTCTCTCTCGGGGTAGGATGGGGGGGGGTGTCTCTCTCTCTCGGGGTGGGATGGGGTCTCTCTCTCTCGGGGTGGGATGGGGGGGGTCTCTCTCTCTCTCGGGGTGGGATGGGGGCTGTCTCTCTCTCTCTCGGGGTGGGATGGGGGGGTCTCTCTCTCTCGGGGTGGGATGTGGGGGGGGTTTCTCTCTCTCGGGGTGGGATAGGGGGGTCTCTCTCTCTCGGGGTGGGATGGGGGGGTGTCTCTCTCGGGGTGGGATGGGGGGGTCTCTCTCTCGTGGTGGGATGGGGGGCTCTCTCTCTCTCTGGGTGGGATGGGGGGGCTCTCTCTCTCTCGGGGTGGGATGGGGGTCTCTCTCTCTCGGGGTGGGGTGGGGGGGGTCTCTCTCTCTCGGGGTGGGATGTGGAGGGGTTTCTCTCTCTCTCGGGGTGGGATGGGGGGGGTCTCTCTCTCTCGGGGTGGGATGGAGGGGTGTCTCTCTCTCTTGGGGTGGGATGGGGGGTGTCTCTCTCTCTCGGGGTGGGATGGGGGGGTCTCTCTCTCTCGGGGTGGGATGGGGGGGGTGTCTCTCTCTCTCTCTTGGGTGGGATGGGGGGTGTCTCTCTCTCTCGGGGTGGGATGGGGTCTCTCTCTCTCGGGGTGGGATGGGGGGTCTCTCTCTCTCGTGGTGGGATGGGGGGTGTCTCTCTCTCAGGGTGGGATGGGGGGGTGTCTCGCTCTCTCTCTCGGGTGGGATGGGGGGGGTCTCTCTCTCGGGGTGGGATGGGGGTGGTCTCTCTCTCTCGGGGTGGGATGGGGGGGTCTCTCTCTCTCGGGGTGGGATGGGGGGGTCTCTCTCTCTCGGGGTGGGATGGGGGGGTCTCTCTCTCGGGGTGGGATGGGGGGGTCTCTCTCTCGGGGTGGGATGGGGGTCTCTCTCTCTCGGGGTGGGATGGGGGTCTCTCTCTCTCGGGGTGGGATGGGGGTCTCTCTCTCTCGGGGTGGGATGGGGGTCTCTCTCTCTCGGGGTGGGATGGGGGTCTGTCTCTCTCGGGGTGGGATGGGGGGGTCTCTCTCTCGGGGTGGGATGGGGGTCTCTCTCTCTCGGGGTGGGATGGGGGTCTGTCTCTCTCGGGGTGGGATGGGGGGGTCTCTCTCTCGGGGTGGGATGGGGGGTGTCTCTCTCTCTCTCTCGGGGTGGGATGGGGGGGTTCTCTCTCTCTCGGGTAGGATGGGGGGGTCTCTCTCTCTCGGGGTAGGATGGGGGGGTCTCTCTCTTCGGGGTAGGATGGGGGGTCTCTCTCTCTCGTGGTGGGATGGGGGGTCTCTTTCTCTGTCGGGGTGGGATGGGGGGGTGTCTCTCTCTCGGGTGGGATGGGGGGTCTCTCTCTCTCGGGGTGGGATGGGGGGTCTCTCTCTCTCGGGGTGGGATGGGGGGGTCTCTCTCTCTCGGGGTGGGATGGGGGGGTCTCTCTCTCTCGGGGGGTGGGGGAGTCTCTCTCTTGGGGATGGGGGGGCTCTCTCTCTCGGGGTGGGGTGGGGGGTGTCTCGCTCTCTCTCTCGGGGTGGGATGGGGGGGTCTCTCTCTCTCGGGGTGGGATGGGGGGTGTCTCTCTCTCTCTCGGGGTGGGATGGGGGGGGTCTCTCTCTCGGGGTGGGATGGGGGGGTGTCTCTCTCTCTCTCTCGGGGTGGGATGGGGGGGTCTCTCTCTCTCGGGGTAGGATGGGGGGTCTCTCTCTCTCGGGTAGGATGGGGGGTCTCTCTCTCTCGGGGTGGGATGGGGGGGTCTCTCTCTCTCGGGGTAGGATGGGGGGGTCTCTCTCTCTCGGGGTGGGATGGGGGGGGTCTCTCTCTCTCGGGGTGGGTGGGGGGGGTCTGTCGCTCTCGGGGTGGGGTGGGGGTCTCTCTCTGTCGGGGTGGGATGGGGGGGCTCTCTCTCTCTCGGGGTGCGATGGGGGTGTCTCGCTCTCGGGGTGGGATGGGGGGTCTCTCTCTCTCGGGTAGGATGGGGGGGTCTCTCTCTCTCGGGGTGGGATGGGGGGGTCTCTCTCTCTCGGGGTGGGATGGGGGGAGACACGGAGGCCGCGGTGGGGCTGAAGCTCAGGCTCAGGGCCCGGTTACCATGGAGACCGGACGCCGAGTCCCGGCAGCCAGTGCGGCATTCCCGCCCATTCACTCCATCCAGAGAGGGAGAGAGAGAGAGAGAAGACAGGAAGAGATAAAGAGGTGGAAGGAGAGGAGGAAAAGAACAGAGGGACGTGGAGGGGAGGAGAGAGGAAAAGAAAAGAGAGACGTGGAGGGGAGGAGGAGAAGCGAGAAAGGAGGAAAATGAGATCACGTTCAAAACTTCCAACAAAATTTGACGGCGTAATTGATGGCCACAGTAAATGAGCTCTCACTCACTCACTCACACACTCACACTCACTCACACCCTCATTCACTCACACACTCATTCACTCACACTCACACCCTCACACTCACACCCTCATTCACTCACACTCACACCCTCATTCACTCACACCCTCATTCACTCACACTCACACCCTCACTCACACCCTCATTCACTCACACTCACACCCTCATTCACTCACACACTCATTCACTCACACCCTCACTCACACCACACCCTCACTCACACCCTCATTCACTCACACACTCACACCCTCATTCACTCTCACCCTCACTCACACACACCCGCACTCACACACACTCACCCTCACACACACTCACTCACACTCACCCTCTCACACACACTCACCCTCACACACACACTCACCCTCTCACACACACTCACCCTCACACTCACTCACACTCACCCTCTCACTCACCCTCTCACACACACTCACCCTCACACACACTCACACACACTCACCCTCACACTACCTCACACTCACCCTCTCACACACACTCACCCTCTCACACACACTCACCCTCCACACACACACTCACCCTCTCACACTCACCCTCACACACACACTCACCCTCACACACACACACACACTCACCCTCACACACTCACCCTCACACACACACACTCACTCCCCCACACACACTCAGTCACACACTCACTCATACCCACACACACTCACAGACACTCACCCACTCAAAGTCATACACACTCACTCACGCACACCTTCACTCACACACACACACACGATTGAGTTTTTTTTAAAAGAAATGAATGTGAAGGAAATCAAGTGGTATTAATGTCTCAGAATGAACTTCTGTCCAGAACATTACAGTGAGTTTGTCGCACAGTGTGTTTTTGTTCTCTCTCGGATCAGATGAGAGCTTTCACGGCGTGTCCAGCAGATGGTGGTGTCGTTTAATTAAAATAAGTGGCAATTTTTATGATATGGGAGTGACAAGAGACAGGAATTGAACTGATTTAGGAAACTAAAAAACAGTCACTTCACTAGGATTCTGATCCCCCCCCCCACCACCCCCCAGGCACAGAATGAATGAACATCCATGAGTGAAACGGTGACCTCCAGAAATTGGTCCTTGCCTTCTGTGGATAAAGCTTTCTAAACATCGGGAAGCAAATTTTAGGCAACAAAAGAATCTGTTTTTTATTACAAAATCTCAGAAGTTTTGTTGATTCACGGTAAGCTCGCGTCACATACTTTCTACATACATCTTGGCGTTTACAACTAACATACAGTCAACTCACATTACAGTCGATTCTGTGAAGCGCTTTGAGACGTCTAGAAGATGTGAAAAGCGCGACATCAAATGCAAAGATTATTATTACAGTCAATACCACGCACTGCAGTGTTTGGTTTTGCAGCAAAACAGTTACAGATATGACACAAACAACTTGTGTTTTTTTCTAAATACAAACTGGTCATCTAAAATGAACACCTTGAAGCACGTCACAAGATGAGAGCGTGTAGAAATGAAATCAACATCGTCTAGGCAAACGTGACATCTGCACCAGTAAGGCAGTAAAGATTAGAAGACAATTAATCTGAATTATTTTGGAAGTGGTTAAATAAATGCAAGTTGTTGCTATTGATGTTGATTCCTGCAATAATTTACTGTAACCATTTTTGCTTGGGTGGTGTTCTTTGAGACCTTGTTTTGATATTAACTTCCTATTGATGTCCGGGCGCAAATCAGGATGAAGACGGAAATATCTGAACTTGTGCTGTTTGGATACAATGGCATTATCACACCAGGCACATTCAGTAGTGGTCCCTGCGCCAGGCTTGGTGGCATTTTTAATCTTCCGTTTTGATGACTGCTGTGCATCGGATGGCAAATGAAGGGTGTGCTGTATACTGAGGGTCTAATCTGATGGATATGCAGTTTACGGGAAGCAGAGGCTGAAGATAGATTATATACTTTCTCTGTTTCTCTTTGTTGTAAGTAAGTACATACAGATATGATGTATAGGCCAGTTTTACAAGAATTTGCCTGCCTCGTGAAAACATAATAACACAGAAATATATAGAAAACTGGAGTTGGCAGTAACCTGACATAAGTTCACAAAACCAAAAATACATACATACCTAACAGTATCAGCCCTGTTTTAAATAACAAGACAGGCTCATTAAATATTGTAGGACTGTCTATTCTTTATCAATTCCAAAAGATTATGCAAAATCTACTTGCCATATGCTGGTTATGCATCTAAAATTCTGTTAATTATAAATAAGCGAATCATTTCTCATTCTCAAAGGGATTTATTGTTTGACTGACTGTGAAGATGAATCTGGCTGTTACTTTTATTTAAACATACATTACTGACATCTATTATTCCATAATGGGCCAGTTGAATTGCTAATTAAGCAACCAGCTCAGTAGTACTGTTCTAATAAACTAGAAGATGTTTGCAATTAAACTGCATAGGGAATTCAATGCTTAAACAAAGGTTATCTTTCCTACTAGGAGCATGTCCTTCACTGTGAGTGTTGTTCATTACTGTCCACGTTGAATTTACTCGTATCCAATTCACTTGGGAACTGAATTTTTATCAGTTGATTGGAGCTATCCAGAAGCGCATGTCTTTTGCATATTAGGCATGTTGAGAACCCAGTTTATATACAGAAAATTATATGGGTTATTATCACAAGTGACTTCCAGGACTGTTGGTTTACAAAATAATTTACTAGATTAAATCTTTTTGTAAATCGTATGAAGAAATTAAGTCACGACATTGTACTGATGTATTTTTCTTAGGTTATTACTTCCTTGTTATAAATTGGAAACAAAAAAATGAAGGAAGAAAGAATTAACTTCCTTTTCATGGCGCCTTTGTCAAAACATCCCAACTCTCTTCATCATAATTACTGTCAGTGTTGGCACTGTTGTGACAACCATATTGTGCACAGTAAAGTTGTACATCAGCCATGAGGTGAATGATCAATTTATCTGGAGAAATATTGGCAGCAATAGTGGAATGGGAATGAATCAGATGAACAGAGATCTATGGGAGCTCAGTTTAACATCTTTTAACATCTTGGAGGACAACACCTCCAACAATATAACACTCCCGAGAACTGCGATCGAGCATTAGCCTGGTAAGAAATGCTTCCTTTGTCATGATGTGTATATCATTGGTAGGATCACATTTAAACTCTTGACCTTCCCAAGCTACATCTTCTGAAAACACATCCCTTGTTTTGTCATCTTCATTTCTTTTGTGTCCTCCCATTTTCAATCTTTGTGAGAAAATTACTGCACCAGTTAGTAGTGTTTTTTTATTGCTTATTTTGGAAAGTAATTAAATGTCTATTTTAATGTCAGTGTTTGCTTTCTAAAACTGTATTCAGCGCAAAATGCCTTTCCCTTTTACAGTGGGCAACGTTGAACTTCCTGATATTTATGTATTTATTCAAGGAACATTTTTAAATTCAGTGTTTGAAAAAAACTGGGTTTTACCATGTTTTACCATCACTGGACTGATTTACAATTTGTAACATAACATATAGGAGCAAGAGTAGGCCATTCGGCCCTTCGAGTCTGCCCCGCCATTCAATCATGGCTGATCTTCTAATCAAACTCCAGCTAATAACATAACCCTGCCTTATCCCCATATCCCTTAATCCCTTTTACAATAAGAAATCTATCTATCTTAATGCTTTCATTGGTATTGGTATTCTTAATGCTTTGTGTGGTGACGATCTGAGATGTCAACTCCTACTTAAAACAAATCCTCTCAAGCAGCCTCTCTGAAGTCAGTGTTATATTTATTTAACTATGTGGTATAAAAGGCACCAAATATGCAAAGCAATGAGAGTTTATTCTGTTACAGAGAACCCTGAATTTGCTTTCAGACTCATCAAATACTTACTCGGAACCTTTGCCTTTTTTTAGTTTACATAAAAACCTTTTACTGGCAGATGCCTTTGGCAGATGCCAAATATCTTGCCTTCCTCTTTCAAAAGGGTATTTTAGATGGACAAGAACCTTATATACAATATCAATCTTTGTCTGCCATGTTATCAGGCTAATGTTATGTATGGTGATGTCTCACAACATGACAGTTTGCTTTGGATATGTACACCTGAAACTTTCTGAAATAGATGATAGACAAGCAATGTTATATTAGTCTCAAATATCTCCATCAGCCACTTTGAGTCATGATTTTGGTTCAAAAATAACACCCAGAAAATATACTGTAAAAGCTGCAGGTCAGAAAGAAAACAATTATTCAGAGACCAAACTGAACACTCAGTTTATTTCTCAACCAGTCTGAGAAACAGTGGAGAATTGTGTAATATTGTGGTATCGATAGACTTGATGGTGCACAAGTTTTGACATGGTAGAGTTGACATAAAGGAATTCGGAATTAAAGCATGGGTGACTAATTCTAATGGTGACCTTTAATTGGCATAGCTTTGGAACTGTTGGAATTGCTGAATATAATGCAGTTACAAAAAAAGGTCAGGAAGATCACAGATACCAATGGTGGGAGAATCTGCAAACAATAGCATTCCACAAACTCCAACCTAGTGGTAGTAATCTATTGCTTGTTTATGTCGGTTTCAGCAGTAGCTTAGCTGTGGCCACACTGCCTGTGCTGTGCTGAATCCCTCTTAATAAGCATAACATCATCTTACTTTACAGGCTAAAGCATATTTTACAATCATCTGCTGATAACATTTGATCTTCACTTGAGGCAGCTATTGTACACCAAAGGAAAGCAGAATTGGAAGATTTTTTGCATCACAATCATAAATGTGTATTATATAATATTTTGTATTGTTTATCAAATCATATGCCTGTGATATATTTTTTGGTGTATTTTTTATTTCTTTCCTCCAATTTTCTCCCTTCCCTGACTCAATTTATCCTTACACTGTTTATTGTCCCAAAGCCACTGGTCACCCATCAGAACCTCACCCAACTAGCCATTAGTCATGCATGAATGTTGACAGTAAACGTTGCCAGATTTGCAGGACTCAGTTCTGCATGAAGTGCACTATCAAAACGCAAGTTGTTATTTAATCTCCGGAGTATAATCTTAACCCAATCACGGCCTCATCTGATGTCCACACATTAAGGTCTCTGGTTAGTATTCAGGTGTTGGAACCCTGGTTGATTTTATATCACTCCAACTACCGCCTCAGCTAAAATCAGCTCACTTGACGCAGACTGGGATTTGAACCTGCAAAAAAATCCAAAACTGAGTTTTGGCATTTTTATCCCAATCAGAAGAACTTTAACATTGATCATTCACTTCCTGTCTGTTTATGGGACATTGATGTGCTCACATTGGCTGCCACGGTTGTCTATAAAATACACTGTCACTATACTGTACAGTGTATCCCCCTGACATGAAAAGTACTGTATCAAATGTAAGGCTGTTTTTTTTGTAGAGTACCATAATGTATACAATAAATATGCAGAGCTCCGCATTGCATGAGACCTGAGGGATTTTTGAGATATACAACTTCCTTTGAAGTGCATTGGCACAACTGTCTTCGCGATCCCAGAGAACGATGAAAGCAGGCCGACTAATTTCTGTTCTTATTTTGCTTAGCTTTGACATTCTAGGCGTTATAAATATTCAGTTACCTAGAAATGATTGGATGCAGAGCAATGCATCCATTTTAAGGTATGCTACATGGAATGAAAACAAAATTGCTTTTCACTACATTGTGCAATCAAAGTGTTAACTATTTGTTAACTATCGTTGGAGATGGTTAAGTAATGACAATGAATATAATTTATGAAACATAATTTATTAACCAATTACTTTTCCAAACAAAGCAAATTTAGATGTGCTCTGAATTAGGCAAGTGGCTGGTTATGTAATTTACCAGTCAGATTCTCTTGAGTCTGTTGTCATTGCTTCTGATAAATAAGGGTGCAAAATAAGCTGAATCAATTGGGTAGAGTAATAAACCACCTTTCAGAGTCAGAATACATTTCTTTGTTATGGCCATGTTCGGTAATGATATGCTTTGTATGCAACTCACGGGCTCCCGCAATTTGTAATGTCTGGTACAATTTCTGCCTATAAATTTTTAGCTCACTTACAAAAATGTTCTTGTTCTTTCTTATATATTCTGCCTTCACTGGAAATTCTGGGGTCTTGTGTAGAGAACATTAGCACAGAATATTTATATGCCATAAAACTAAGCAGAGATTAATTTCTCCTTTTGCTAAAGATAGGGTGTAATGGTTCAGATAATTGTCTTACTACCTTTTATTGGTAAGTGGGTGAACTGTATTAAAATAAACATTATCCCTGTCCATTAATTCCATTATTTTGATGATGTACATTAAGATCCCTCTTAGTTTGTTCACAATAATAAAACACCCACTCACTTCATTTCTCTGAGGAAAAGTATACCCAGTGGTAAATTACAGACACCATAGAGATACCAGGATTATTAGAGATGTCAAGAATCTGAAGATGCTAGAGATGTCAGTGTCAGCTTGGCTCAGTGGTAGCACTCGTCTCTGAGTCAGAAGGTTGTGGGTTCAAAACACATGTAGGGTATTGGGATCGCATAGTCTAAGCTGACACTCCGACTGTGCTGTGGATGCACTGCATTGTTGGAGGTGTCATCTTTCGGATGAGAAGTTAAAACGAGGTCCCATTTGCCTGTTTAGGTGGACTTTAAAGATTCCACAATACTATTTGAAAAAATAAAGGAGTTTCTCCTGGTGTCCTGGTCAACAATCCCCCAAATAAAATTGATTGCATGGCTGTTTGTGGGGTATTGGTGTGCACAACGTGGCTGTTTGAGATGTCTCAATAATGTGATAAGGCGCTAAGTAAAATGCAAGGATTATTATCATTACTATTATTATGCCAACTGACAATGTTACCGGAACTAGAAATGCCAGCAGCTTATTGGTATTTTATGCCCATAGGCAGCACACATGCCTATTGACCCGATAGCTCAATTGTCCATCACTCAATACTCTACAATAAGGTAGGATTAGAGACACTGTTCTCAATGTTGTATTGAAAACAGCCACCTGCTTAAACCAAGAGCATACCAATGATTATATCTGAAAGGTGTATTCCACTGTGCAGTTTTAAAGTAATTATTTGATGAGACCAATGAATAGAACTCTATTATAGCTAGAACATTAAACTTATAATGAGTCAAAATAAGAATAGACCATATCTGTCCTTTACACATTCCATTTAATAATAACATTCCTTGCGTTTAATATAGCGCTTTTCACGTCTTCTAGGCTTCTCAAAACGCTTCACAGAATATTTAAATTTAAAACGAGAGAACTGGAACTCTTGTTTATGTATGTCTAGAGACTCAATATAAAATACGCTTAATTTGATAATAAAACCTCAATGTAATTCCATAGCCTAAAATCATGGATTCCTCATATACTAACGAAACAGCCCAATTACTGTAGCATATTCTAACAGTGCTTGCAAGATTGTGTGATATTTCAGATGAAAATAAGTACATTCAAACATTCTATAGTTCTTAACACTTTCCCGCTAAATTGCCTATCTCCTATTGTCAATAGTGTCACTGCCAGGTCAGGGTAGAACAGCAATGAGCTGTGTGTTTGTGACTATCAGCTGCTCTGTTGGTTTCCTAAGCACCTGTGTTCCATTATCCACACACTCTCCCCCCCACCACCACCTCTAAAAAAACATGATTTAAAAAAATCCTTTAAAATCACTGCTGTGTGGAAGTGGACTATACCACTGAAACAGAAAGCAAAAGTGCCCCAGGAATATGGAAATACATTGAACAGATGCTGAAATTATATTTGAGAATTTTACAACATCGGCATTGCACACTGCACAAGCTTTTTAAGTAATAGGGTTCAGCAGAATATGACTGTTTAAATGACCCAATGTATGAGACCTTAAAATAATCCTTGCATTTGATATTGCGCCTTATGTCACCAAGAGGTTTCAAAGCACATCACAGGATATACTGTACAGTGGTTTAATTGTGTATTAAACCTCTTTAAACACCTTTCTGGGCCCTGTCTAAAATATCATGATAGTATTTAGACTATAAATTTCCATAAAATGAAAAAGTCCTATTTAATTTTTCTTAGTCCATATGAGGATTGAGATAATGAGGGTTGACTGGATACTAGTCGAAAGAATATGTTTACAGTACCTTCAATAGGTTTCAGCTAATTTGAGTCTAAAATGTGATAGCAATGTGTGTTTTTGCAGCTCTGCAGCTCGTGTACTCTCGCGCACCAGGCTCCGTGACCCCATCACTCCCACCTTCGCCCGACTCCACTGTCTCCCCATCCCTCAGAGACTCGAATTCAAGATTCTCGTCCTCACTTTCAAGGCCATCCATGGCCTTGCCCCCTCCCACCTCTCTGACCTGCTGACTCCCTACCAACCTGCCCGCTCCCTCCATTCAGCGGGCTCCGGTCTGCTCCATGTCTCCCGCCCGACCTACCCTACCATCGGTGGCCGAGCTTTCAGCCTCTCTGCCTCCACACACTGGAATTCCATCCCACAGTCCCTTGGCCTCGCTTCCTCCCTTGCCTCCTTCAAGGCCGGTCTCAAGACCCTCATCTTCAATCGTGCCTTCAGTCGCCCTCCCACCTCCCTGCCTTCCCTCACCCCTACCCCACCCCTCCCCCATGCTCGGGTCCTGACCCCTGCCTGTCCAGCACCTTGGGACGTCCTCCCGACGTGAAAGGAGCTCTATAAATGTAATTTTGTTGTTCTTTCAACCTCACTGACTGCATCCTAAAATGCATGAATGTGAACAGAAGTGTGACTTGCAGAATGTTGAGAAACTCTGATCTTAAAAATCCATTCCATATGGGGTTGTCATGCAATATTAAAACTTCTGAAATCAACACGTATACAACCCTAGTTTCATGGTGTTAACCCACAGGCTATATCTAAAAATAAATATTCTCAATGTAGTGAGATTTATATGTGACCCTTTTGCTCTGCAGGGCTATTGGTTTCAAGGTTGGTCAATGGGTCCAGATACGAGCAGCTCCACGCAGGCTCATTGAGCAGAAAATCTGATCATGTTTCTCCCCCTCTCTGACTTATACAACACACAATTCCTTTTATATCTCTGCATTCTCTTTATTACTTTGCATTTTATTTCAATGAATTCACTTTTATCTTAATACATCCCTGCCCTCTCTATCCTTATGTTGTACTGTGGCAGATTGTACATCCCTAATAATTGCATTTCTCCTACTTCTCATCTTGCTCCTAAACTGCTGCAAACTACAAATTCTCTGGCTCGTTTGCTCATTTGTGGTTTAACAATGCAAAGTGATTAACATTGACAGATTTTTATATATGTTTCCTAGTGACGGCTGCCTCTCCCTAACCATTTCCCTTTTCAATATCTGCGAAGCATCTGATAAGCAGAAGCAGATTCTAATGGGTCAGAGGAAAGTGTCTCTTTGTCCAGGAAGATGCACTCCAGCTGTCCGTAATGTAATCAGACTCAGCAGGAAAACTGACCTGCCTTTACTTAACTGTACACAAATACAGGAAAATGTCAAGCTGTGCATATGCTGGCGGGGCTCTGCAATCAAATAATTGGACAAAAATACTTACTTGATAATAAGAGTCGTGGAATTGGATTTATCAGTGAAGCACAGCTTATTAATGGTGTTCCTTCAGCAGCAGCAGCAGCATGTTATCATCAGCCGGTTTCTGAGAAAAATGCTCACACTTAATTAAGGTTATATGGAAATTATTCAGACACATCAAGGTTAGCTGGCATTTATGCTTTTGTCGCCCTCAAAGGATCTTGACACATTATCTGAACAGAGGGCATGATTTTTCAATGCAAAAAAAAATACCGCAATCATGTCATCTCTTTGTCAGCTCTCTCGGTGCAGTCTGGCAAAACTGGGAGTTTGTAAGTCATCATTTTGAAGCAGAGTCACAAATGTCAGGTCTGTGACTAATTCATAGAGAGATGAGCGATAATTATACTGAGGTCTAACATACATAACAGCTACAGAGGGTTGCAAATGCATTGACCTGGTGGTGGAAGGAGTTGTGCTCCACAAAATAAATTCCAACAAAATAAATGTCCCGTTACATTACTGAGCTGCCAGGGAGCCTCCAGGGAACCGGCTCAGATAGAATATTCTGATGACATACGTAACTCACAACAATACCAAGTAAGTTGCTCAATCGCAGAGATTAATGACTGATGGGTCATCATGACTGATTAGGTTGCCTAACCTTAACCATCACAAGTTACTCTTACTCTGCTATGTTCTGCCTGTAAAAATAGCACCGAGATGGTTCACAAAACCAATTTGCAGCACATATGCTGCTCTCAATGGCTTGAAGTATCTCAAAAGATTTAAACCACTGACCCATTTAAAATCTGGAAATTAAACATCCTTTCCTGTTTGCCAGTGACATTTACTGTGGCTGAATAAGGGCAGTGAACGATTAAGAAAACCAACCAAACACTTATTTTGATTCAAGTTCTTATAGAACGTGTGCAATATGAGTGCAAACAATTGTGACTGTAAATCATTTCAATCAGAAAGTGGGAATTTGTTTGGGTTTTGCAGTATACCTAAATCACAAACCATTCATTTTCTCCTCTCCCATGTCCTATTTTTAGATCACTCTTACCACACAACAACAACAAATTACACTTGTATAGCGCCTTTCACATCAGGAGGATGCCCCAAGGCGCTGAAAATTAGATTTGTGCAAATCGGGCTTAAACAGCATTAATTTTGTGTAAAGCTGGAAGAAATTAAATTGGCAACTGAGTGAACAGAATAGTGGCCGACGGGGACTTCAAATGACACACATTATACAGTGAAATCATAGCTTAACCACATTTAGTCCTTTATTTAGAAGGTAGACAGGATTTTACTTACAACATTCATGATGATGACTATCACGGCACAAGGTTAAGGGCATACTTTACCTTGCAGCACAATGTGGGATTACATTGCTAGTTGGGAAATAAAGTTATTAGGGGTATAAAGAACAGGTGGGTAAATTGGATTAGACGATCTGACATGATCTCATAAACTTTCAGAATTGGCTAGATGGCCTCTTCCTGTTCCGAAGTTCCTACATTCTGTTGGATGAGTAAGTCCGCCTTTAACTGCTGACCCATTCTTCTTGTGGCCTCAGTATTTCTGCACAGAAGTAGTAGTGAAAAATAATATTGCTGCTTGCATTTGATATGGAACCTTCCCAGTAATTAATGTTAAGTGTAGTGACTGTGTACTTGTAGGCAAACCAATTTGTGGCAGCTGATTTGCACCCAGGACACTCCCTTCTCTTTCGAATATTGCAGGATGATCTTTAATGTTCACCTGAACAGACCTGAACCGGGGCCTTGGTTTTACGTCTCGATCCGAAAAAATGGTACCTCTGACAATACAGAGCTTCCCCACCAATCCACTGGTCATTGCATTGGACACCAGAGCTAAGAGTAACCTGAAAAAGATTGGATTAAATACTTCGTAACAAATTTGTTATTAAAATAAAGTAGGTTCATCAAATGATTTCTTGGAGAATAATAGTCTCTAAGGAAAGTACACGACAATAACTGCTGGTCACTGACATGATTTCCTTTCAATCAGAAAAAGCCTCAGTAAAATATTTGCTTTGGGGATTCTGAGTCCTTATTAAATAGGTTCTGCATCATCTGACAGCACTGCTATTTACCTGAGTTGTTTCTCGCTTATTTAACTGCACACTACTTTGACAGCTTCTAAAATAGCAATCTTACACTGTAAAATACACTGAGTTTGATAGATTATATTAACCACAAAGTCTGAGAAGCAAGCATAAAGTTGAGGATCCAGTCAGCAACATTAAGGGCAGATAAAAGAGGCAAAGAGAAAATTTGGTACAGGGGTTAAGTGTTTTGGAAAGGAAAACTCACTGTATCCTACTAAGGAAGATCAGGTCAATAGAGTTTCCAATTCAGCAAAAGGAAATTGCATTGTACAAGCACAGAGCTGCAGAGTTTGCAAAGAACATGTACGCATGAGAGTGAAGGGAATTAGACGGTTCGGGGGGGGGGTGGGGGGCTGGAGTATAAACGTGGAGTATAAACATATTTGTTGGGCTACAATGGCCTGTTTTGATGTTATAGATTCTATGTATATTGTCGGATTACATGGCTTGTGATGGACCTTTTGATGCTCACAAGAGACTGAAGATGTTGCTGTAGTAGGAAATTTATGTTACTTGAATGAATAATTTAATATTGAATAGACCAATTACACTATAATTCAAGTAAAGTACTCAAACTTCAGTAACGTTACTCAACTACAGTGACTGAGGCTGAAATAACATTGTACAACTCCGGGTAATGTGGTAGTAACATTACATTCATTGTCAGTAATACTGTACATTCTGGCTAATGCTGTACAGTACAGGTATTGATGCACACTCTGGTTAATACTGTATATTATGGATGTCACTGCACTCTCTGGATAGTCCTGTGCTTTGCGGGTAACCCTATAAACTCTACACTGTTTACACTGTGGGTAATGTTGCACTGCAGCTGTACACTATAGTGCAACAGATGTGTTTTGATCAGTAACTAATCAGTAACTAATGCATGTCATAATATTATACTGTCCCGACTCTATGACTTATTGTATCTATTTCCTGTGTGATTCTCTCACGTTTCCACCTAGACCTTAAACCAGCAAACAGTGACTCGAGTGTGTGCAGCAGGTGATTTAGACTAAATTCCAATTCCCTGCACACTCAGAGTGTCATACGTGATTTCACGCGTGTGAACATGGTATTCTTGGTTTGGAGGCAGCTGGGGAACCACTGAAACAGAAACAAAAGCTCTGGTTAACAATGTTATAGCATTGACCTCTCCTCTGCCATTTGAGGAGATTAGAATTGTGCTGGCACAGACAACAAATCCAGGTCCTCTAGTCTTGGCAGTAGATGGCAACAGACAAATGACAAATTTAGCACCGATATAAAAAATGGAACAGCTGCTCACTCTGGCTCAATTTGCAATATCTTTCAAAGATTGGACCCAGAAAAGATTTGTATGTTTAGGCTCTTACTGCATTTATTAATATCACTGTCATATTTTTTATGTGGTACGAGATCCAGGCCTTTAAAATGCCTACTCTAGACTTAAGCAGGTTGTTCAAATTAAAACGCAATCAAAAGCCTCAAGCGAGACTGAAGATTAAAAGTATTGTGTTTGTCCTGTAAAGTAATAGACACTGTATGTGGGATGTAATCCCCAAAACAGTAGTTATGTTGATTCAGGCCTTTAAAAAAGAACTGAATGTATGTGGTTTAAATACTACACTGAAGCTCAATCACATAGGCAATCAAATACTCTGGAAGACGGTGGATTCTGTGGGGCCGAGTGGAAATGCCATTCTGTGGGAGCCTTTACTCATGGTTGAATAATGTTAATTATAATTTTAGACTGGTATCCTGGGGGTTTGCTTGATAACTGCAAAGGCTCAAGAAGGAATGTCACAGAGCTTTATCTTTCTGGGCGATTTAGTTGTGGTTACTTCCCTCCCTCAGGAAAATGGAGCTTTGGGCAGTGTATTGATAGTACAAGCCATGCATGGTATGTGGTAGGAAGAGGCTTTGCTAGCCAAGCAGAGTGTTTCATTCTGTGCCTTCTGATGTGGTTCCAGTTAGCCTCGCCAGCTGTCCAGATGTAAAGGATCATTTTAATAACTTATTTTGGGGGAAAATCAGATTTAAACATTCCAAGATATGTAAACCTAGTTTTAAGGCGTAATCTCGTCATTTTCGGTTCATCCATTCGCAGGATTCTATTATCATTTGCACAATGGTAACGTTATTTGTCCCAATTTGCAATGCTTAAGAAATGGGCACCTTGAAGGCTTCAAAATTTAGAAGATTTCATTTATTTTAGTATTTATATGGAAGATGTTTGTGTGTGATGGTGGTCCTTATAATCTTCTAAAAAAAAGTAAAAATCTGAACTGTATGTTCTTCATGGAGCAGGAGCCAACGTAATTTTTGGTTAAAAAGAAAAGATTGAAAACATTCACTTTTGAAACTCGTTGTCATTGAACAGATGGATTGATAAACATTAATTGGCACTGGGAACTGGATATTGGAGGAGTGCTTTTTGATTTATATCTAAATTGCTTGAAGCCTGTTTTATAAGTTAACTGGACTTGTGGCTTTCACGTTAGGAAATAAATGAAGGCTGGACTTCTAAGAGCCTATTGGTTTGCTTATGTACATTTAGTACTAAAATAATAAAGCCGGGAACAAGATAATTTATTAAATGTTGCTGCATATCAGTTACTTTTTACGTGTACATTTAGTACAATTGGAGGGAGTTAGGAACAGGGTCATTTATAGAATTCAGCTGCACTGTCAGGTTATATTAAATTATTTTTGCTGGCCTGACTTAAGTGGCCATTTAAGATCTTAACATGAATAGAGCTGTTCTTCTCCTGTCACTTCGAGCTTTTAATGAAACTCTTCAAAGCTCCAAGGCTATTGTAATCTCCTTATGTCTCAATACATGAAGGCCATTATTAGCATCTTTCACAGACAAACGATAGCCTTCAAAGTTCAGAGTATGCGTACCCGATACAAAACATGGCTACTCGCTCATTACGTGTTTGCAGTATTCTTGTTCACCTTTGAAATAACGTGCACTTACCTTTAATTATTTTCTCATTTGCCTCTCCCGTTCTACTCTCAAGCCTGAAAAAAAACAACCTAAAAATTCAATCGAAAATCTATAAATAACCGAGCAGACAAAAATCAATCTAATTATATTTCAGAGTTTCACATGAGTCAAATTGGAATATCATTACAAAGAGTTGGTCAGATTTTCTTGCAACCCATGTGTGTTTCGGGAAGGTTCAAATAATCTTGGTTCATGATGACTGAATTCTTCACAGCTTTATTCTTCTGTACCCAATTCACTAACCGTCCTCAAATCGATGTGTAGAGCCTAGGAGAGAATGTGCGCTGTATAAACTATAATTGTTCAGTGAGGTTTTCAGCTGAGGTAACTTCTCAACGCAGAAGCTGTAGATTTAAAATGTACAAAAAACATCATCTGTCTCAGACTGAAATATACAAAAGCAAACATTGCACACGATTTATATCCTTTTCAACTTGTACCTTTCAAAATGATTAAAAGTAGCATTTAGTTGTATCCATTTGTCAACCAAATTTATATCCTCGATGAACAGCTCCTGGCACAAGTTGCTAGTTGCCTGGGCAGCTGATCGGAGGAGCAGATGCTTGTCACATTTTATTTCTCAGTGTGTGATCCAAACTCCCCTTATAACAATGCTGGATCCCAACAGTCCTTTGTCACTGGAGATCACAATCCTGAGGTGATTGGCAACTGTGCTTATTGTGGCTGAGATAACATAACGTGTAGGAGCAGGAGTAGGCCATTACTCCTAGTGTGAGATCTAGTGTGTCCAGGACAAGCGACGAGAATGGTCAAACTGCTCCTTTTAACCCATTTACTGGCTAAGTCTGCAACCATGGATACTCTCAAAATACAATAGCTTACCAATAGTTCATTCTAAATGTTGCTTTTGCCTATTAATTACTAACTACTAGTGTTTAATTTCGGTTTAAATGAATTATTTTCAAATTGCATTTATTTCATTTAACTTGATTTGATTTTTTCACATCATCATGTTTACGTTATATGCAATCACCATTAGATGGCATCACCACACACCATATGTCTACGAAAATCATCCCTCACCACCTCCAGCAAGTAATTAATACTGAATATAAATTTGTTTTATTAAAAAATATATTACTAGATTACATGAAATGTCTTCAGATAGAGAGTGTATGTCGTGTTCCTTTTGCTCCTTTGTTTTTCTACCAAATGATTCCTACCACCACCGACCACAGTCTGTTCATGGCTGTTTGGGGACAATGCTATGCACAAATTGGCTGCTGCGTTTGTTTACAAATACACAACCACAACGCTTTACAGTGAATCCTGTGAGAAGTTTTGAGATATTTTGATGTGTGATAAGTCGCGATATCAAATGCAAGGATCGTTATTATTAATAATGACATCTTTCCAGGAACCGTTGATTTCTAGAGTTGCTTTTGAATTGTTTTAATCTGACTCTCTTTCATGCTTGGGCTTTACATTGCGTTCTGAAACATGTCACTTTAAGTGATGTTCCCATTTCACTGCCCAAGAAAATATTTTTTACAGCACTGTGTGTGGGCAGCCTGCTCACGTTGTTGTTGACATGTAATCTCAAATACGTAGCTCTGTTTATCAGCTTCTGTCTGCCACTGATTCATATAATGGCAGAAACGAATACGTGGTTGTCATAGAATCATAGAACCATGGAATTATACAGCACAGAAGGAGGCCATTCGGCTCATCGTGTCTGTGCCGGCTCTGTGAAAAGAGCTACCCAAATCAATCCCACTCCCCCGCGCTCTCCCCATAGCCCTGTAAACTTGTCCTCCCCAAATAATTATCTACTTCTCTCTTAAAAGCTGTTATCGAATCAATGTCCACCACCCTTTCAGGCAATGCATTCCAGATCCGAACAACTCGCTGTGTGTTCGTTGCTATCGTCCTTTCTTTCTGTTACTAGAAATAGAAAGCGAATTCAGTGGATCATCTGTGATTTTTTTAAAAAAAGAATAACATAACAAAAAAATAATAATAATAAATCAGTCACATCAATCCACAACTCTTTGTGGGACACTGCTGTGCGTAATTGGCTGCCATGTTTCGCCCACAAAATGCACAATCAATTCACTTTACAGTATATTCTGTGAAGTGCTTTGAGATGTCTCGCAGACGTGATAGGGAGCTACAACAAATGAAAGGATTATTATTATTATTATAACAACACCTCACTGTGGAGATGGTGTTCTTACACTCTGCCAAGTAATTATCAGTAGGACCGGAGGAAATGTTCCTGAATGGCTGATCAGCAAAACTGTATTGAGGATGTGTTGTGCTCAAGACGAGAAGTATAACTGAGTTCCTTCTACCGACACGGGGTTTTGTAACATAGTACATGTGGTGCGAATGCGCCTGAATCCTCATCTTTGGCACAAATGAGAATAAAGCTTATTTTGCCATAATTGTCAGTTTCTTTCTCCTCCTTGGCATTCAGTTGAGAATGAACTGGAATCACTTTCAGCTAAGCAATAATTTCGCATTTTCATTTTGAGTTTTCTGCCTACACCAAAGTGAACAGGAAATCTAATACTTCACTCAAGTAGATTCCAGTAAAATTGAAAAAAGGTGTTTCCAATGTCGTTTGAAATTTTGTGTTCGTGACTCGCAATGTAATGCACTCAGTTTTGTAACGTTAGGAAGACATTTAGGCACATACGTTATTATCATTGCCATGAGCTAGCTACCTGTTAATTTGACTCTGGCCTGGACGTCTCCAGTAGTGCTGCAAATGTTGACCTGTCTAGTCTGTTCAGGTGTTTAATCAATATGAAGTCCTTTCAGTTTATTAAGTTTTCGGTCCTGAAATTATTCCAAAAGGATACTATTAAGGATTGGTACATTTCAAAAGGTGTATTGGAAGTGCACAGCTTGCTGCCAAGCTAAGCAAGTTTAATTTGCTCAGAGTTGCCGCTAGCATCCAAACATATTGAAACACTTTGTGTTTGCTGGCCTGGAAGTTATCTATCTCATCTCCAGCAGCTAGGTGGTAATCTTCTTGCTTGATTGCTTTATATATGTCTCTGGGGGTCAAGGAAACTTCAGAAGGTTTAATCTAGCTTTTTAACAATCACTCCTGAATTATTTCCACTCTTCAATTTTAAAGGCTATTTTCAGCTTCTCCACCCAGTTGAACTCTTCTTTCGCTTTACTTTGTAGAGTCACAGGTACTTTCCTAAGTGCTTGCCAATATAATGTTCTTTCTCTCTGTGACTGAATTTCAACACATGTTCACATCTCAGGGTTTTATTGCTCATATGCAGACATGCAAGTGATGAACTCAAAAATGTGTGTTGGCATTGAACAATAACAATAATGTAGTTCGTGTCTCATTTGCAAGGGAGAGCTCTCCTCATTTCTTGAGCTTGTAAAATGCACCCAGTGTCATAATCATAATTTTGAGCTCCCGAATTTTACTTGGTGTCTATAAAGTTTTAGCTCCAGATCCTATTCATTCACTTGGATTGAAGAAAAGATCTGGATCTGTCTATTCTAATCCCGTTCTCCCTGACTTTCCCTGTAGCTTTAATATCATTAAATTGTTTTCTATGAAGGCTTCCTATAGTGGCTCAGTGATATTAAAAATAGAGAGATAGCTAGATAATGTTAAAAATAAGTCCGAATACTCTTTGATATAATTAAAGCATTAGATTGCATCTTGATTTTAAATGAATCACAGAGGTCACTTTAACTTATCTTTCTACAGCCTCAATATGAGAGGAAATAAATATTGCTGCTGGGTGTCGAGATTAAATTTAACTGACCAAGCTAGAGGCCGGCATAATTAAGGTACAATATTTAATCTTATGAAGTCTTTGCTGACCCAGAATGGCAGTAAAGACAGAATTTTAATAAGCCGATGTGACTGCATCTTCATTGTAGCAGTCAGTTTAATCAGATCGTTTAGAATGTGGAGACATAGCAGCGATTTCTGTGACTTGCAAGACAAGGAAGAGACAGAGGGTCCAACTGATTGCTCAAAATCAGAATGGTTAAGCATTCTGTTTTGTTAGTATGTGAGGCTTCTCAGCCTCTATGAAGGGAGATCATAATCTGATTTTATTTTGCGTTATTGTCCACTATATTTTTTTTCCGATTTCCTAAGGGATACAATGTACAGTAGGTCACTTAGCACCATGATCTGATTCAGAGAAGGCATACAGTCAGTCTGCTTGTCTGAAAATAAACATACAGGGACTTATGCAACAAGTGGGGCGATAATATTGGATAATATCGATCTTAGAATTGATGAAGTGTTTTCCCCAAAGTAAAAATAGGAATGAGGAGAGCCAATTGCCTATCTGTCAGTAAATAACCATGTGCTCACTGAACATTTGAATAACCCTCCTGCTTAGTATGTAAAATTATTTACTCTTTGACAGATTAGTTGACAGATTAGGAATAAAAAAATGTGAAAATAGAGGCAACAGGACCTATACTACTTTCTGAAATAGCAGTAGCAAACGTAAAAAAACCCACTAGGATATGAACAAAGATATACACAAGAGAAGCAGAAGATTGACTGTGGTTTATGTCACAGGAAGATTTTTTTTGTCTCTTCTGAAAACATATCCTGTTGAATTGACACACATTCAATTCATAGGAAGCATCCAACAGAGCAGTCGAACTCATGCTCCCAGTATATGTTATAGGGTCTGATCCTCTAGCTAGTAACCTTAGAGATTGCAAGTATCCTCAGGAGAAAGGCTGAACCATCAAGTTCAATACATTAACTGAGCATCACTGGAAAGACAGAGTAACAGGAGCCGCAGATGTGCTGACATTGAAGTGTGTTGAACCTGAATAGCACTCAGAAACAAACCAAAGATTACTCCCAATTGTTTAATGCAGGTGGAAACATTAATAAGAAAAAGTAAGAATCATAATACAGGTCTTTAACTCCTGTCAGAAATTGTGTTCCATTTTGCTCTGCTCTTATTGAAACTGCTTGTTACATGATGTTTGGATTATGGTTGACAAATACTTAGCCTTTGACTTTATGATAATATCTGAATGTACATAGCTAACAAGTTGGTATCATGACAGAACATATTAAATCGACAAATGTACTTGATAGCTTCGATGAGGCAACAGCTACCATGTAAATTAGTAAAGAAACTTACTGATGCATTTTATTGATCTAGCACGGGTTTGAAGTGAAACAGTTATACCTTACACATTGTTATACATTTATACAGTGATGTGAGACATGAACTTAAAAGATAATCAGATTTGTGAAACTGCCAGAATATCGAAGTAGTTGCACGTGTTAGGAATCACTTGATTTCAGTCAGCCTCGTTTCGGTGAGGAGTTATGGTATGTAGCAGACAGCATATTCCAGAAAGCAACTATAAAAGAAGGTACGGAGATTCTCTTCCTCTCTTCCATTCCCCAGTGGCAATGGGCTATTCTTCCTGGAGAGCTACATGAGGTTAGGTCATCTCGGCTGAATGCAACTCGCTGAACGGATTCAGCTTAATTGCTACCATCTCACCTTGAGACATTTCACTCTCCTGAAATGAAAAAATAATACCCATCGAACTCTATAAAGCAACACGAATCATACGCTTCTGTAATTTAGAATTTTTTTACAATAATTTAAACAACAACAAACAACAGCAACATTACATTTCTATAGCCTTTGTGTGTGATATTTGTGAACAGTATGGTAAAATCTCAGAATTCATTTTTGTACTTTTAAAAGATTTGTTTTTAAATCAGCCTGGCTCAGTTGATAGCCTCCTACCTCTGGGTCAGAAGCTTGTGAGTTCAGGCCTCACATCAGGTCTCGTAGTCAAAGCTCACATTTTGAGCTGGTCCTGCAATGAAGTGCTGGGGAACCCTGGATTCTCAGAAGTGCCATCACTTCGGAACAAACTAAATGCCTGGCTGCCTGTTCTGGTGGATGTTAAATATCCCATGGTATTATTTAAAAAGAGTAAAGGGAGTTTCTCCCGATGTCCTGGGCCACCAATCCTCCAGATACAATTGATCATTCACTTTATAGCTGTTTGTGGGACACTGATGTGTGCAAATTGCCTGGCGCATTTGCCTACAAAATGCATAGTCACTACACTTTACAGAAAACTTTGAGTAGCACTTTGAGATGTTCTTATCATTATATGTGTTATATCAAATGTTATATATATTATTATTAACATTAATATTTACTTAATAGAAACAAAAACATTTTCTTTCACAAAACAGGACAATTTTATCCCTTAAGTCTGTACTATTACTACTTGTTTTTCCAAATAATTGCCTTGTTCCATCCGTTCTTCCACATACCTTATTGATGTTGCTGCTCAGGTACCTATTTTGTTCCTTTGTGAACATTTCTATTGATCCAACACATGATATGATATTTAAGGAGATAAAGACAAATCAGTAGAAGATATTGCCATTGGCATTATGTGCAGTATCACTGAAATAAAAGATGGAGAAAAGGTTGGAAAAGCATTGGTAGTCCCTTGTGGCTCTTTTGGAGTTCATTGTGTTCTGCCTCTTGAGCCTCAATGAGACAATTGTACTTAGAAACTGAACACTTTCTTGCATTACCCATTGTTAGTGGGTCTGGAGCTGGTGAGTGAACGCTGCTATGTGCAAGTTTACATAATGCCATTCGTTTATATATTTGTCAGAACCCTTCCCCCTGAGCTCAGAAAGATTGAAGCAGATATTCAATATTTGTAATAGAAACAAAAAGTAGTTGATTTAACCACATAACAAACTTCCTCCCAGCAGGTATTAATAAAAACAATACCATTTTCCCATTGGCCATAATGAGCCATCGCTAAAGTTACAAATCATTTACCCATTTCTCAGATTACTTTTTTTTAAAAAATCCCTGGTTGATTTTTCGTAATCTTCACAATTTTTTGCAATTTCTGTCTAAAAAGGAAGCGAATGTAGATTATCATACGATCTTACCATTACAACCAACCGTAATCTCTAGTGGTTCGAGTTCTGGTGGGAAAATAGGAAACCTTACCAAATGATACATTGTTGATTCTCACCCAATTCCAGCTGAATCAACTGTCCGACTAAAACATTTGGAAGAAAATCAACTCTTGCACAAGAACAATCTCCCCAAAATAGTGCATCTGAATAAATACTTCAATACTGTGATACTTACTAGGTTTGATTATACATGTGGCTATACATTTAAAATATATATATATATATATAGAGAGAGAAATGCATGGATTGCTATTATATATAGTCCTAAGAGGGCAATAAAGACAAAATTAGAGCCCATTAATATTAATTCCCATAGCGGAAAAACTTTTTAAAAAGTAATAATATAAAGTGCATTATCATATCGAAATGTCTCAAAATATTTCACAGAATTTTCTGCAAAGTGTAGTGAATGCATATTTGTAGGCAAACGTGGCAACCAATTTGTGCTAATTCCCACAAATGACCAGAATATCAATCCAGTGGTGTGATACCAAATTGACATTGTTTGCTAATAATAAATAAGTGGGACAACATACAAGGTGAAAGTGCTTCACAGGATATACCGTAAGTGGTCAGACTGCATTTTGTGGGCAAATGTGAAAGCCTGTTGAAAAAAAATGAAAGTGGGCTATAATATTGAGTTTCCAAATGTATCAGATATAATCCAGTCAACAATGTCACTAGAGCTGAATCGTGCAAATCGGGCAGAAGAATGGAGCGTCCATCAGCAACCATGAGTAATGGAAACAGCCAGTGCAAGAAATACTAGAACTTATTTCGTATTCTATTTGTCTGTGACATTTTTTTACACATATTCTCCCATCCTCACAGTGAATGAGTGAATTATCCAGGGTTACAGTTATTGCATTGGCTGAATGCCAATGCAATATCTGTAACAAAATTACTGAAGTATCCTACACTACATTCCTGTAGCTGTGCTTAAAGGAAGAAAGTACCAATGGATTCTAGGCATTTTGTCAAGTGTGCCCATTGCAAACACTGGAATAGTCAACATTTGCGATTTGAATGAGTTGACACTGCTCTCATTTTTACATTCATCTTTTATTTTTTATTTTTTTCCTCACCTACTGGCTGGTCTCCATATGGTATCCTTTCGTTGGGAGAGCACACACTACAACAGCTGCTGCAGGATTGTTGGATACATGATCCCAGAATGTGGAGATTTATAAATAACACAAGGGGTTGAGATTTAAAGGGATCTTGGGAGTTGGAGGTGGGGGAAGGGGGCATCCAGGAAAGGAATGTTATGAAATAGATTAGTGGAAGTGAAGAGAGAGGCCAGACAAGGAAACAGAATCGGTTTAGGGGACCTCAAAGACTCACAGACCAGTGCAGCAAAAGGTTTATTAGTTATTTTTTGTAATTATCTATTGTGAACTTACCAACAGTGTGAATTCTAATATAATGATAATATTCCTTGCATTTGATATAGCGCTTTATCACATCTTTGAGACGTCTCAAAGCATTTCACAGAATGTACTGTGAAATTAATCAATTGACTGTATATTTTGTGGGTGAAACATGGCAGCCAATTGCGCACAGCAGTGTCCCACAAACAGTCGTGGATTGAATGACCAAATTATTATTATTCGTTTTTTTGGAAGAGATTATTACCCCCAGCAAAGCAATCCGTCAATCGACTATTTACTGCTAGGTAAACAGAGGTATGTGGCGTAAGGAAACCTGCATAACGTTTGGCCCTAATTGGGAATAGAACCCAGGTCCTCTCGCTTCTGAGGCGAGTGCTCTCAATACTTTGCTAAAGGACTCCACTCTCCACCAATTTCAAGGCTGTCAACAAAGCACCAGATGGGTCTGGGCAGCCCCAGTGATGGAATAACGAAAGCCAGTGGATGCCAGGAGAAGATCAGATGGAGAAGTGAAAGATAGCAGCAAATCCACAAAGAACTCATGGTTTAGGGAATGGAAAATGGTTTGGTTAGGTTCCTGGGAAAGCAAAACTTATCATTAATATTGTTCTAGTAACATAGTTTATGCAAGATAACTCAGAAATATGAACTGTCGCTTCAATATGAACAAAAAATGCTGTAATAGCTTTGGGCAAAACTGTTCATACTAATTCAGATGTAGTTGATTTGAAGTTTAAATTGCAATTCCAGCAGAGACAAGTGCAGTATCTGTAATAAAGTGTATTGTAATCCACGTGAGTCTCAGTCTACTTAAACTAGGGAGAAAAGAGTAATTGCATTACCTAGAAAATGCTTGGAGAATTGGTAAAACTAAAGTAAGATCGAAGAATAAATATCCTTGATTCGGCAACTCTATCAATGCCACCACAAGTACATGTTGCAACATAAATTAGCTGTGTCTTAAGGGGAAACATTAAATGGATAATACCATTGATAAAAAGATTTACCATTCATTTAATGTCCCCCTCCATTATAGTGGCCCCCACACCATGAAAAGTCTGCCCTGTTTTTAGTTCAAATTCCCAACATTTCAGTTTTTCTTGTTATCTTTACTTTCTTGCTCTGTCAGTAGAAAAGATATTACTTTTTCCCTCAAGTCTCCTTTTTTTGGCCCCAGCAGTTTTTGATGGAATACAAGGCTGGATTCCAGACTCGCTGGGGATAGAATGACAATGCTTTGGATGTCCCAGCAAGTTCCATGGAAGTAGCAAGACCACCCACTATGTACTGTCATTATAAAGGGAAACATTGGATGGTGTGCTACTCACTCTTAACCAGACTTATTTTTTCCCCCGTGCGTCAGTGATGGTTCTCTAGAGAGAGAAAGAAAAGCAGAAATCTGGTAGTAAGGGACAAACAGAAATCTAGCAGTTCTGACAAAAGGTCATCGACCTGAGATGTTAACACACTTTATTTTCTCCATAGGTGCTGCCTAACCTGCTGAGTGTTCCCAGCGACTTCTGTTTTTATTTCAGATTTCCAGCATCTGCAGTATTTTGCCTTTTTTTTCCACCTTTACAATACATTCTGTGAAGCGCTTTGAGATGTCTCAACTGCCTGATAAGGCGCTATCAAATGCAAAGACTATTACTACAATTGAGTACCATTATTACTAGTTTATATTTTGTAAAACAAACCAATTCAATTTAAATTCACTTGAAAATAGCGATTCAATGGGTTAAAGTACAATAACGGATTCCAAATTGGTCATTTTTATAAGCCGTTTCCAGAAATTTTGATTGAAACATAACATTTCGTGGCAGATGAACTGCATGCTTATCAGGTTTCAGCCATCTCGATCTATTTGCTATCAAAAAATGTCACATCAATATCATAGGAATACGATTACAAGTATACACTGCCAACTTTGTGTTTTCCTTTCTCTCTAGGGAAGAAATAGGCCAAGCTAAACATGAGGGAGAGTTTGAAAGGGGTAGAAGACTCATCAAACTTTCATGCAGGTCGTATAGTTGTATCACCCTTTTGGCACTACAAGTGTTAACAGAAATACATGCAACAGCCCTATATTTGTGGAGTCCTGTAGCTCAGTGGGTAGAGCACTCGCTTTGCAAGCGAGAGACCTGAGTTCAATTCCAGGCAGAGGGCGAAACTTTGGGCAAGTTTCCTTATTTCACACGCCTAATAATAATCCCTCCAAAAACCAAAAACAATAATAAATTGGTCATTTTCAATCTACGACTGTTTGTGGGACATTGCTGTGCGCAATTGGCTGCCGCGTTCGCCCACAAATATACAGTCAATTCACTTTACAGTGTGTTCTGTGAAGCGCTTTGGGACGTCCTCCCGACGTGAAAAGCGCTATATCAAATGCAAGGATTATTATTATTATATCATTATATGCGTTATGTGAGTAGTGTGAAAAGTGACAGTGCTGAGGTATTCACAGATTGAAAGCACAGGAGATGAAAAGGTAACCGAACAAAAGGCTACCCAAATTTATTATTCACCAGAATCTGTGCCAAGGAAAAATCGCAGTTAAGGTACACTGTCAGAAAAGCTTCTTCAAAAACAACTAAAATTATTACACCATTTTAAAAGATAATTGAATGTCAGATACTTTGAGTTATTTGAGCAATTAGTTGTTGGGTTTGGTCACAAAATACACAGTCAATTCACTTTACAATCTGAAATAAAAACAGAAGTCGCTGGGAATACTCAGCAGGTCAGGTAGCATCTATGGAGAGAGGAAAGTGAGTTAATGTTAAATGTCAATGACCCTCACTTTCCTCTCTCCATAGGTGCTGCCTGACCTGCTGAGTGTTCCCAGCGACTTCTATTTTTATTTCAGATTTCCAGTATCTGCAGCATTTTGCCTTTTATTTTCTACTTTACAATATATTCTGTGAAGCGCTTTGAGACGTCTCAACTATGTGATAAGGCGCTATGTCAAATGCAAAGACTATTACTACTAGTTCATCAATTAATGTATTTGCCATTATATCAGAGACAGCCAATGGTACCAAGTGAAAGGTAAATGTGAAGGGGTTACTTTATTTCTGCAATGCTGTGTTGTTATTACTTATTGAACAAGTAGGTTGGGGAGTTGGGGATCTTTGCTTTCATTTCAGAGCTGGCAGTGTCCAAATAATCACAGGTCACACAAAATCTGATAACACAGCTCTTAGGTGTTGACAGCATCAGAAAGCAGAACTTTATATTTTGTAAAACAAAACAATTCAATTTAAATTCACTTGAAAATAGTAATTAAATGGGTCAAAGTGCAAGAAACCAGCATGGACATAAATTGATTCATAAGATGGCAGAGAGTATACAAGGATCTTAAACAATCTGAAGTTGTTTAACCAATTCCCTTTCACAATTCACAAAAGGTGATAGGTAAGGAAGAAGACCACAACTATCACAAATGGTCCTTCAGTTTTAAGTGCTAATTTGGTAGCTAGTTATGCCTTCAAAAGTTAGAAATAGTTACTTCCTCAGAAAGGCTTTGGTCTAAATGCAGTGGCCACTAAGAAAAAGGAAAACATACTGTGTGCTCATTGTGGATGATGTCTGGTTCTTTTTTTCCGTAGACATTATCAAACATAAGTAAACATCCCTTCAAAGTTCTTAAGAGTATTGCGGTGCCAGATTAGGGTGGTTCAGGGTGTATCATTGCCTTTCAGGTTCAAAATCATATTTTGCTAAGATTAAAAATAATTCTGTGGATTTCATCTGCAAAAAAAGGGTGAGGTGTATTTAAGAATTCAGCTGCAGTCACTTTTACAGTTTGTTTTACAGTCAGGAACAAAAACATTGCATTGATAAGTAGAAATAATTTTTGAATTTGGCAACTGATATGTCCAACATAATTAACAATACTGATGGGTTTGGTAATGACTCTACCGCTTGCCAACTGGCAGGAAGCTCTCTTCATCTTCAGTAATTATATGTTCTACTGGGTAACCTTGCAGTCTTCCTTTTCAACTCATGTAAATGTGAATCATTACAATACATTTGGTTGTGAAATCTCAAATCATTAATAAGTGAACTTCATCCTCATTATAACAGAGTCCTTGGGAGCTGAGAATTTTCAATTGAGATGTATAGGGTGGCAGAATATCACACAGCAGCATAATCTAGAACATGAAGAAAATGGGAGCCAAAAATCCAGTATTTTAGCAAAAAAAAGGTGGATTTTTTTTCATGCATCTGTATGACTTATACTTGGCAGTTGTATAAAACACACACCTGTGGCAACCTTAGCACTGGTGTTAGGAAGCTACCACCAACGAGAGGAATCCTGTAGCTTAGTGGTGAGAGGACTCCCATCGCAAGCGAGAGATCTGGGTTTGATTCCCGGCAGGGTGAAACGTTGGGCAAGTTTCCTTACTCCACACATCTCTGTTTACCTAGCAGTAAGTAGGAACCCGGTTGTTAGTCGATTGGTGGAATGCTTTTCTGGAGGTAATAATCCCTTCAAATAAACCAATAAATAAAATAGTAATAATAATTTGGTCACTCAATCCATGACTGTTTGTGGGACACTGTTGTGCGCAATTGGCTACTGCGTTTCGCCCACCAAATATACAGTCAATTCACTTTACAGTATATTCTTGATAAGGTTCTATATCAAATGCAAGGATTATTATTATTATTGGGGAATGGCTGGTGTATGCCATTCTACGTTGGGGTGAACTGGAGTTTAATGCAACTCGATATCTAGTTTCTCATCTCATACACTTATCTTGGAAGACGCCAAGCAGCTAAAAGGTCAAATATCTCTACATTAAATACTGTAACTTTAATATGATAATAATAAAATAATAATTTTTGCATTTCATAAAGCACCTCTCACATCCAGAGGGCATCTCAAAGTGCTTCACAGGATTAATATTTAATGAAACAAAACATTGCAATCAGTGTCCTCCGAAGGATTTTATTTGTTTTATTTTTTCTTCGAAGGAAAGTTGAAACTTCTCAGATCCTGAGCGGTCCCTGTATCTGAAACATAGGAACAGGAGGAGGCCATTCAACCCCTTGAGCCTGTTCCACCATTGTATTAGATCATGACTGATCTGTTCCTCAACTCCATTTACCTCCATTTATCAGTCTTGAAAATTCCAAGCTTTTGGGGGAGAGAATTCCAGATTTTCACAACCCTTTGTGTGTAAAAATGTTTCCTGGTTTCACTCCTAATTGGCCTAGCTCTAATTTTAAGATTATGTCCCCTGATTCTGGATTCTCTGACTGGAGGAAACAGTTTCTCTGTATCCAGCCTATCGAGTCCCCTTATTGTTTTAAACACTTTGGTTCGATCACCACTCAACCTTCTGAACCCCAGGGAACACAAACCAAGTTTATTCGACCTTAACCCTTGCATCCCCAGTATCATTCTGGTGAATCAGTGCTGTAGCCCCTCCAAGGCCAATATGTCCTTCCTGAGGTGCAGTGCCCAAAACTGAACACAGTACTCCAGATGGGGTTTGACCAAGGCTCTGTAGAACTGAAGAATCGCTTCCTTGCTTTTTTAGTTGAGATAAAGACCTGCTTTTTCAAAGGCTAAAGGTTCTGTTTGATACCTCAACACCAAACTTCAACAACCAATTATACAAGTATGAGAATACAGACATGAGAAAACAGGACCAGTATTTCTCGAACGATTACATTCATATGGAGCTAGAAATGCAGATGTAAATACCTACGTAACCAACTTTAATGCTAGTTTAATGAAGTAAGGATCTTATGTGGTGAGATTGAAGAGGTCAAACATATTATGCTGCAATAATGAGCCCAACCTATGTATTGCTTAAATTGATATCAAAGGCAGAAAATCTAGATTGGTGCATATTGCTCCAGACTTAATATGTTTTGTAGAATATTGTACTGCTTTTAATTTTAGTGTGAGGTGTTGATATTTATACATGTACTGCATAAGGCCATCTTATCAGTACCAGCCATTGAACGAGACAGTTTCTGCAGAAGGAAGAGAAACAGAAAACTGTGATAAAACTGAACCCATTGGCCTCACACAGGATGCTGGAGACCATTACACAAAATGTTGCAGAAGGCTTGAAAAGGAAATAAACAGGGACAGCCAGCGACGAAGGCAAAAGGCTATAAACAGAAAAAAAACGCGTCTCAGGGGCTCTCATTCCCTCATTCACATCAAAAGAATAAGTCTCAGGGCAAAACACAAATGTTTTTGTTTTCATACATTCTAACTGCTTTCGGAAATTTCGGCACTGTGGGGAGATGGGAAAGAAATTGGTGTGCTAAGCCAACGTGTAATGGTGCTACACTGTGTTTTATTTTTTTCTCTGAACAATCATTTCAGCAGAAGGGAAATTGATAGTTCTGTGAGGCTGAGAACAACATTTTTATTTTATGTCAAACTATTAGATTTATTGTTTAGGATGACATGGGTTTGTCTAATCCTGAGGGAAATCTAATTAAAAGTTATTTAGTTTTGAGCACTTGTTCATTACTTGGCTATCGAGTTTACATGATGTCATTTTTAATTACCTTTCTGGCTCTGTTTTCATGGGAATACTAACTGAAGAATGTGTGTGTGTGTGTGTGTGTGAGGGGAGGTGAAGAGGTGCACATCTGACCTGAAACTACCATTATATACAGTATGTGATAGTTTGCTACTGTACTATTATTTAGTATTAATTTGTATTTTTTTTTAAAAAGTTTGAAATGGTTGACCTTATTCATCCCATCTTTAGCTCAAGCAGCTGTTTTGTGGACTGTGGGGATTTGCCTCAAGTTCAAACCTCTGCCGCTCCCTGGGAAATCACTGCTAGTTTGTTTCTTCTTCAGTCTAGTCCATTTAATGTAGCACCATTGAATTCCTTGTCAAACTGGACCACTTGTGGTGTCAGAAGAAGTTTACATGTGGGGAAAGTTGCAACTCTTCACACTCCTGTATCAGCATTACATTTGAAAGAAGTGAGTAGCAATGGTCCATGCTATAACATTGATGCAGGAGTCATACATTCAACACTTCCACAGCCACCAGTGAAACTTTAATCATACTGTACTATCATTTTAATGGTGAATAAAAATATAAGTTGTCAATTTTAGTGATCATTTGGGTATAGGGCATTATACTTAATGAGTTACAATGGAATACAATTACCTTTCTTTAGCTCAGCCCCAGAACCCTGCCCTTAATGATCAGCTGAACTTAGTCTGACACAGTTAAGGGACACAGATTATTATCAACTTTATAATGAGAACTCCAATCATCAAACCTTCAGGTTCACTCCCAGTTTGATTTATTAAGTGCATAAAACCCAACAGATATAATAAAATACATATAGAGAATTGGACACTTGGGAGTGAGTTACCAGCCAGTAATTCTGTTGATGTCTTCAGATGATGTGATAAACTGTAAAACTGAATGAGACTTTTTAGCTCCAGGCCTGAGTGAATCAGACATATTTCTAAGGCCCACAGCCAGAGGTTTACTATGGCCTCTGATACAAAACTTAACAGGCCAATTAAACCGAAACCTGGAAAATCTCTTGGGTAAGTGGTGTCTGGGATGAGAGCAGAATGAAGAACTCAGAGCATGCTTCACAGAGAGGCCAAAACTTTCTCTCTCATCTCTGCACAACAGCCTACAGCTGTCTGATGGTGCTATATTTCTTTCTCTCTTATCTGCTTACTGATGACAATTCCCAACAGCATGAAGATGTCCTATTTTAGAGATCTGAGCTTCATAGGAGTATTGTTGGTCTTTTGGAAAAATATGGTTGGAAAGCTATACAATAACAATAACAATAATCCTTACATTTGGCGTAGTGTTTTACATGACTGGAGGATGTCTCAAAGCATTTCACAGGATATACTGTAGAGTGGAGTGACTGTGTATTTTGTAGACAAACGTGGCAGCTCATTTGCTCACAGAAATGTCCCTGAAACTGCCATGATTTATAGTAATAATAATAAAAATAACTCTTGCATTTGATATACCACCTTATCATGTCTTCGAGACACCTCAAAGCACTTCACAGAATATACTGTAAAGTGAATTGACTGTATATTTTTTTTGTGGACGAAACACAGCAGCCAATTGCGCACAGCAGTGTCCCACAAACAGTCGTGGATTAAAGTGACCAATTTATTATTATTATTTATATGGAATTTCTCCCCATAGAGTTCACAGTCCTGCTGGTACATGTTGAGAGTTTTCTGAAGGAGACTAACAGGCAAATGCTCACGGAGCTCTCATTCACTTCAGTACTGATAGACCAAAAGGCAAAAGACTTACATACTATTTTTCATAGCCCACCATTGATCAGTTTTCCTTGATCCCGAACACAATTATTTGAGTGGTTGGAACAAAAAACTGGAGTAATTCCTGCTTAAGACATTGTTACAGTTCCACATTCTTTCAGGTAAATGAGGTAAGCTGTAACAAAGTTGTCCTAACAATGCAACTCAGATCTACCCTTGAACAGTGTTCTCTCCAATGGCATTTGTTAGGCTGGGATGTTCACCAATTGATGATGTGGAAACTGGCCTGAAACTGACAGAACTTCTGAGCATTGTATGGTAAAGCAAGCTTTTATTTACCCTATCTGAACCATAATAATCACATCAGGCTTAATAATAGATGTGAAATGTATTTAGAATAATATTCTCATACACTATACATAGTACTCCAAGGTGTTACTGTAACTTAGAGAGGATTATATTTAGGGAATGCTTCTTACTACGGTTTGCATACTAACAATGGGTTACATAAATCCTAGGCTTTATTTTTACTCTTTAAACCTCATATTGGAGTCCTGTAGCTCAGTGGTTAAAGCACTCGCTTTGCAAGTGAGAGACCTGAGTTCAATTCCAGGCAGAGGGCGAAACCTTGGGCAAGTTTCCTTACTCCACACGCCTAATAATAATCCCTCCAAAAAACAAAAACAATAATTAAATTGATCATTTTCAATCTACGACTGTTTGTGGGACATTGCTGTGCGCAATTGGCTGCCGCGTTCGCCCACAAATATACAGTCAATTCACTTTACAGTGTGTTCTGTGAAGCGCTTTGGGACGTCCTCCTGACGTGAAAAGCGCTATATCAAATGCAAGGATTATTATTATTATTATTATTATATTGGAGCCTGTAGTGGATGAAGAGCCACGGTACTAGTGATAAGTTGCTTTAAATCTTGAAATAGCAATTGAGACGAGTTCAAGGATGCAAGGACGCTTAGCAAGATCTCACTAGGTCACAAGTTGGAAGCCAAATGAAATGCATTGATGGGAAGAAGCTTTATCTGTGCTGGATGCAATTCCTATTTAGCAGTGATACAGTGATGTAGTGCGTCCCTGTATAATTATATATACAGCAACTTGCAATTATAGAGTGCCTTTCATGTAGGATAACATCTCAAAGCACATTACAGAACTGAGTGGAAATCCTTCACTACTTGTATGATTAAAAGCCACATACTCTATTGTTATTTAAAGCTTCTTGCTTCTGAACTGCTAAATACTTGCTCTTTCACAATGGCTTCCCATCCTGAACAAGCTATCAAAGATACAGCCTTTAACAATGGAACAATCTCATTATCTGAGATAAAGAAGGCAACGGAACAGCGAAAAAATGTCAACACTGCTTGATGTCACCGTCCCATTAAAGACAAATTCCTGAAAATGACAGTGATATGTTACAGTAAAGTTAACATCTTTGGACATCATGATATACCCAAACAATTAAAGAAAAAGGCAATTATGCCAGCACCCAAAAGGGGAATCATTATTTAATATCAAACTGCAAAGGAATTATTCTCATGTTAGTTCTCATAAAAGCTTTTGATAGAATTCTTCTTATGGATTAAAACCTATTATTGACTCATGTGGACTAACACTTTATGATGAAGAGAGTTATGGATCATCTTCAACCCTTTCATTCACTTTCATTAAGTGAGCGTTCAACTCGAATCGATCAAGAGATGATGCTCTCCATCATGAGCACGACAGCATCTCTTAAAAAGAGATCAGACAGTACAGTAGATGAAATGCTAACTCAAGCAACAATGCAGCTATATGGATTATTCAAAGAGATTCCTCCTTTAAAGGGATCGTTTAAAGGATTTCTATTGTCAAGCATGTGATATGCAAGTCAAAGTAAACCTTCAATATCACTTTACACGCGAGGATGTACTCAAGTAAAATCCTGACTCAGAAAGCTATTTCATTTAGAATGTAGCCACAACATTAGAAGATCTGAATGCAACCTTATTGAGTCCATCAGAATTTGGTTATTGGGAGAAAATATTTTCCCCACAGAAAAAACAGTCACTACACTTGACAATAATTACTATGTGATGTTTTGAGATGTTCTACAGTGATAAAGAGCTAAACAAATGTGACTTCTGTCCTTTCCGCCTTTGCTTAGCTGACTCGGGACTTCTGCACGTCCTTCGTCTCCTCTGTTCCACAATTGGCCGCCATGCTTTAGCCACTATGTCCCTTGCCTTAATCCCTCTATCTTGCTCCCTCTTTGCCCATCTTCAAATCACACCTGAAGACTTTCCTCTTCGACCGTGCCTTTGGTCACCTCCTCTCTCTTTCTGGCTTGGCATCAAGACATACTGCCGTTAAGCACCCCGAGACACAATATAAATGCAAGTTGCTGTTGTTTCTTCTATACAAAAGGAATGCAATGGATCCCTGATTCCGTGAGGCACTGAAGTATATGTGTGAGAAAGCACAAATGATTAAATGCCTGGTGGTGTGCTGTGGTTCCGGTATTGAGATCATGATAATGTAAGCCTAAGAAGTAAGGGTGCTCTATGCTCCTTCTGCCCTGACAATCCAATAAAACTTGTATTGTTCCTTTAATGAAACCTCAACAAATCTGGGCCAATGGCAACCTAATACCATGAGCACCTCTCCTGCTTTTGAGAATATCTGCCAGTATTCCAATCGTCCCCGCTAAATACAAAAAATGGCTTTGACAGTGTCAAGAATGCACCACTGCACGTAAATACATTTAAACAAAGCGCTTTTACTGAAACGTTGATTGATCTCCAGTCAAGAGTAAAGCTAAAACTCATGCGACTAGATAACAATTTGGTATTCTTGGGCCACATTGGTTGAGGTTGTTTCTACAGAAACCAACAGCTGTTTCTGTTGAACAACATAGATGTCTTGTCCAACCTTTAACTGTAACTAAATTGTTTCTGGCAATTTTAAAAATTGCCATTTTAAAAATGACCTTTATAAATGTAATAGACCTGTAATTGCTCACGTTTAGCACACTGTGCTCCCATCTGAGGAAGAATCATAGTAGATGTGAATTATGATCGTTCATGTCATGCGCTGACAGTGATGGCCCAGCCAAAATATAAAGTGTTGCAGCTCAAACAAATTCTTCCAGTCATGGTTTCCTCAAGGGGATATTGCTTCTCACAAGCTCCTGTTGACCCACACTACCTGGAGCCCAAATCACTACTTCAAGTTGTTCATCAAAAGTCATAAATGGACATGATGACAAGAAGGGTCTTGGGATCAGGCTCCAGAGGAGTTTGCTGGTAATAGAGCGATTCGATGATTTTTTGACGATAAACCTCCCGATAGATACCTTAAGAAATCTTATCAAATATTTTGAGAATGTCAGATTTCCATCATCTTAATTTATTCCTGCAGCACTGTTACAGCATAGTGAGTTGCAATAAATCTGTTAAGCATGTTGCGGTCTCCATTAACACAATTGGTGTGGATTTATTGTCTTTAATGTTGAATATTTTCTTTAAATTGAACACCAGTATTTTCTATTCTGGATATCAGGCTGACAACCTAGCATTACAGTGTGGCCTAGGTTTGGAATAAAAAACTGAACTCACACTTGCTATTTTGCAATCGTTTAACATCACTGTCGTGACCAGTGAGCTGTAGTATTTCCCACTGCTGAAATCTATCGCTTTATTCCTGTCCTAATATCTACAGTAATTGCTATATTCAGCAGTGCTTCAACCACAACAAAGAACATAATGACAGCTCTGAAACACTGATTTTATTTTTAAACAATGCTTTTGGCCAGAAATCTACATGTTCGTAATGCATTTAATCCTATATAATTTTGCAAGACCCAGTTGAATATTTTAGTCATCACTAGGAAAGGCTGCATTTAGTCAACTTGATCCTAATTCAATTCCTATAGATCAACCAAAGCCTTAGACTGAAAATTCTCAATGTACTTCAATGTTCAAAACATCACTTGTCAATTAATAGATGTGCATTAGGAACATAGGAACAGGAGGAGGCCATTCAGCCCTTAGAGCCTATTCCGCCATTTATTTAGATAATGGCTGATCCGTACCTCAACTAATCCTTTCAATTCCAATTTCCCACTTTCTCCCCATATCCCTTAATACCCTGACCTACCAAAAATCTATCAACCTCACTCTTGAAGATGTGCATAGATCCAGCATCCACGGCCTTTTTGGGGAGAGAGTTCCAGATTTCTACCACCCTTTGAGTGACAAAATGCTTCCTGATTTCACTCTTAAATGGTCTGGTCCTAATGTTAAGACGATGCTCCCTTGTTTTGGATTCCTCCACTGGAGGAAATAGCTTCTCTGTATCTATCCTATCGAATCCCTTTATCATCTTAAACATCTCAATCAAATCACCCCTCAACCTTCTAAACTCAAGGGAATACAATCCAAGTTTACGCAGCCTTTCCTCGTAACTTAACCCCTTTAGTCCTAGTAACATTCTGGTTAACCTGCACCCCTTCCAAGGCCAATATATCTTTCCTGAGGTGTGGTGCCCAAATGCAGTCTCCAGATGGAGTCTGACTAATGTTCTATACAGCTGAAGTATTATTTCTTCCCCTTTGTATTCCAAGCCCCTTGAGATAAAAGCCAACAGTTCTTGCGCCTTTTTGATTACTTTTTTCACCTAGGAACTAGTTTTTAGTGATTTGTGGATATGGATACCCAAATCTCTTTGCTCTTCCACTGTTCTTAATTTCTCCCCATTAAGAAAATATTCTGCTTTATCTTTTTTTGGTCCATAGTGAAATGACGATGGACGCAATAAGTTACACATTGTAATAACTGTAAATGAATTGGAGTTGGACCAAGCTGTAGTATTTTATTATATGACTTGGCTTTAAGTTAACTGTCAGTTCTTGTCCCTCTCATGTTCTTTTGTGACCTCCATGTATTATCCTGAACTAAAACAACAACAACAACTTGGATTAATATAGCGCCCTCCATGCTGGGCGGCATCTCAGAGCGCTTCAGAGTAACGGATCCCGAGCCAGAGGGAGGGTGGGGGGGAAGGTGACCAAAGGCGCGGTTGAAAAGAAAGGTCTTCAGCCGAGACCTGAAAGTGTGAAGAGAGGGGGCAAGGCGAAGGGAGTGAGGAAAGGAGTTCCAGACCCTCGGGGCATCGTGGCTGAATGCACGGCCACTGATGGTGGAGCAGAGGACTCGGGGGAGAAGGAGGAGGCCAGTCCCAATGGAGCAAAGGCAACGGGCACTGTTGTGAGGAGAAAGGAGGTCAGAGAGGTCGGGGGTGCAGAGGAGTGGAGGGATTTGAAGACAAGGCTGAGGATCAAAACACCCATTTGTTGCAAAAAACAATTAAAAAAATTGTTTGCTCCCTTTCAGAAATTGTTTTTCATAAGACCATGTATATTTCTTATAGTAAATGACTAGCTGTTATTAATCTGTTGGTTTATATGAGTAGTGTTCAAAGAAGCTATTGCAGATGCCAGTGTTTTTTCTGGAGCTGGCTGTTCCAGCTGGCTGTCACAGTGAATAGTTCACTAGCAATGCATTTTTAAAGTGATCTTGGATGTATAAAAAGCAATTGTGGTAGTGTTACATCTATACTGAGCCTGCTATTCATGTTACAACTATACTGAGACTGAGATACCGCAGTCGCCTCTCTCTTTCTCTCTCCCCTTTTGAAACTTTATATGATTTAAAATGCAGAAATATTCCAATGCAGAAAGATGAAATGTATTATGTATTGCCTGCTGAGGTATACACTGATATCTGAAATTAATATGTTAGGATAGCATTATGACAGTATCAATTTACCTATGCTTCCTGTATTTGAATCAACCAGCCTCTGAAATATTTGAGGTAATCCAGCTCTCTTTTAATAGAGCTTTGTTCTCTATTTGATATGTGTCTGTATATATATATATATATATATATATATAATTAAACATAGGCAAACCCAGCAAGTGGCATAACTTTATAACTGATGAATGAACAGCTTGAATGTTACCGTCTGTGGTTTCAGTTTAGCATTTGTCTTCCTCACTGTACATCATATGCAGCATAGAATTATTTGGCTGGTAGTAAATATTATAAGCTTACTATTTAGGGGAATATTTGGGAGATATACTTACAGTTTGGGAGATTTTTTTTCACTGAGAGAGTTGTTGGGATGTGGAATGCCCTGCCAAATGGTGTGGTTGAGGCGATGTCCGTTTTGGATTTCAAGAAGGAACCAGAGAGGTATCCGAAAGTTAGAGGCTTTAGGGATAGGGCAGGACTGTCAATGGGTTAATTGACTCCTTCTGCACAGTGCATTTCTATTATTCTATGATTATATCATTTACGCTTACTACTGCAGCATTTATTATTGATTGATTGACTGATTGACTGACCGACCGACTGATCCTATCTTTCCACAAAGGCAACTTCACCTCCATTGAAGTGATCCATCTAACATCAAAAAGGTAAAATATTTAATAGAGAATCAAGAATCTGAAAGATTGTTCACTCACTCCAGGCTATCAGGAACCTGAATATCTGCAGTGATTTCTGCTCATTTCATTCTCTACCTTAATGTCATCATTTGAACAACCGACTTACCTGCAGGTATCCAATTTACAGATCATAAAATGATTTTTATACAGCAGTCTATCTTGCTGAGGCATGAATAATTATCTTTCACAGCATATGGTGAAGGATGAACTTTAACAATAGCGAGAGAGAGAGAGATGGATTTGGTACATGTGTTGAGCAAATAAAATTAAAACAATGAAAGTGTGCAAAAATAAATGTCTCCAAACCAAACCTTAAATGTCTCCAAACCAAACCTACTGAAAGTTCCACATACAGTATGTGTTGTTTCCATGTCTAAAGTCAACTTTAAAGTTCTCTTTGAAAGAAAAATACTAGATATTGGTTTATGTGTTATGGTCTTTAAAGATCAAGCATTAGGCCCACTACCCTTTGATTATACCTGCTCAGAATTATTAATGTGTCCTCTGTACTCCCTTGGATAGCATCTCTGCCTCAGCCGGGTGACAAATCTCTGCAGACGGAGGCTCAGACAGTTATTGTAAATGGAATTGATCTTTACTTTTAGCTCAGGTAATAGGTGATAATGAACTGTGCTACTTCAGCTGGATGCCAATCCAGGAGCTGCTAAAATGGTGCAAATCGAACACTTCTGATTCAGCAATAAACGTGATTTGTATTTATAGAATTTCACAATGTGCAGACACATAATAAAAGTTTTCTATAACTCGCCAGCCTGGTCCAGTTGGTAGAACTCTCAGCTGCGGATCAGAAGATTGTGGGTTCAAACCCCATGTCGGCACTTTGAGCTGGTAGTCAAGTGCTGAGGTATAGCGTTTTTCAGAGAAGAAGTTAAGTTGATGCCTAAGCCATCTGTTCAGGTGGACGTTAAAGATCTCACAGCACTATTCAAAAAGAGATGGGATTTTCTTTTGGTGTCCTGACTAACTAAAATTTTTCAATCGCTTCATTGCATTGGATTTCACAACCATTTGTGTGTAAATTGGCTACCACACAGAAGTTATGTGAAGCAGTTATATGTTTTGAAAATTCTAGGTGTTATATTGAACGGAAGGATTATTATTATTATTTTCTGTGTTTCTGGTGACGGTTTCCTCCCTTTAAATTCAGCATACACAGGGCTGTGTATCCCATATTGTACCTAGTCACAATCAATAATTGACTTCACCTAAATGCTCAATTTTCTGTCTGAAAAAATACATTATTTGTATCTTCTCTCTTCGGTCATACAATACCTTTTTGTCACATAATAAGATTCATCCTGAGAAAAATCAATGTACAGTATTATCAATGATCAAAGAAAGGAAACTGCAACAAAGTCAAAAAGAAAGCATTTTCATTAATGCCCCTGTTATAATGTCACAGTTGGATAGCCAAGAATAGCAATTTAAATAGCTTTCTGAATTTTGTACGATATAATCAGTTCACAGAGCCCAAGAAAAAGTAGCAGTGAACTTTTTATTTTAGGTTCATTTCTTTGCATGCTCCAATCTTTGTAATCTTCTTGTGAACAACCTGTAACCCCAATGTGAGTTTATAAAGTTAATTTTCTCAAAAATGATTGATTTGTTGGGTAAAAGTAAAGCACTTGACAATATTTTCAGGCTGGATATTCACACAGAATACAATTCTGCACATTTTATGCTCGTTCTATTTCACTGATTAAATCTGCCAGCACAGTAACGATTGAAAGACACTGCAGCCCAGGATGCTGCTCTTTTCTCATTGGCACAAAAGTTCAAGCAGATTCAGAAACTATAGCCTGCTAATAATTAATGGTGTTAATGTAACGCTTCATTTTTGAACATCAAAGAATACTCATTTGAATTATACAATACTCAATGCAATGCAGCCAATTGCACAATAGTAGCAGTGTCCCACAAACAGTCGTGGATTGAGTGACCAAAGTATTATTCCATGGTGCAAGACCATGGATGTCTTTTACGGTATGAACCAACACCTGCAACTTGAAATTCTTATCTGCCTGGCAATGTAGCTTCCACACTGATTCCCATTTTTATAAAGCCACTTTTAAAGTATAAAATATTAAATAGTATTTTAGAAATCAGGGTGTCTCACTTAATGTCTGCTTTTAACTCCTGGGTTAATCATTTACTTTGGAAGCCCTGTCTCCATTGAAGCCTAACATGTTGCTGATGTTTTGTACCTGGCTTTTAATTTGCTGACCAAGCAGCTGGGCGAGCAGGCAGGTAATTACATTGAAAATGTCAAGACGTTGAGTTGAACGCTTGCCACTGATACCAGAGGAAATGATTAAATCCAGCTGCAAAAAATCACACATTTTAAGTGAAAGATTTAGATTGTGAACCTTCAGGTTAGATGAGCTGTGTGGCCTCTTCCTGTTCCTATATCCCTCACTCTTGGGTGAAAAGCTACCAGTGGAAATCAAATTTCCACCGTAATATCACTTAAACAGTAACAAAATAGAGTATGTTCAACTAATCTTTTGAAAGGCTAAAAAAAAAGACGAAAAGGACTCATTGGTATTCGGAATATCTGCTCCATGTGACCATACTCCCTCTGAACTTTGTTCTCATCAGTTTCTGGTTAAAGTGACATTGTTTGCAAATATCTCATGATGTTGAACTATTAAAAGAGGGCGAAAAGGTAATATTGTAATATAGGTAGTATCTTTGAAGTAGATTCAAAAGTCCAAAGACAGCAGTTTTGAAAGTTTAAACACTCTAGACAGAAATGGGAAAGGTTTGTCAATTTGCAAAGTTCAGTTTTGTGCTTCGTGAATTTCAAAATTATTGAAATCCATTTATCATACTGAAACATTTCATAAGAAGCAACAACGGTGCCAGGTTTGAATTATAATTAGGTAAAGGTGACACTGCGGGTATTTATAAGATTTATTTCATTTCAGTGCGATGATTCATTTTCTAATGTACCTGGACATCTGTAGTGCAGTGTAATGAAAAGATAACATTTGTACCTTCAGAGCTGATTACCCACACTGAAACATTTTTACTGAAACACATTGTAATCTCAGCAACTTTCCTATCTTCTCTTATAAAACAAGTCTCTTCCCAGTGTGTTTGGGTTTGAAGCACAACTCTCCCCTTTAGGAAAAGGGAAATGGTTATACTGGTACAGTAGGGGAGGGGACCTCTCCAGAGGTGTAGGCACAGACACATTATTGTTGGAAGCAGTTTGGAGGTAACTTTATTCTGTTTCTAACCTCGTTTCTCTGATCTTGGCAGGCATGATGCTAGCACCGGGTACTCAAAATTTGGAAGAGTTTCATTTCCCAGCACGAACATGCCTCATCTGGATGAGTGCATGAAGTTCACAAAAGGAAACAAAAGTGCAGGCAAGTTGCCAGAGGGAGCATCGCAAATCCGAATAGAGAGTTGAGTCTATAGAGATAGTTTAAAGTGCTTTAGAAGTAGAATCTTTATCTGAAGCATTGTAATCAATCTCTCAAGGTGTTAGCAACTATAAAGGTGATATTTGAATAGATTTTGTGTCGCTTTTACTTACTGCTATATATTTGACTGTAGTAATGGGTAAGTTTGGCACCCGCTATCACTCCATCAAAAAAAACACTGTTAAAGATGGGTTAAATATATTGTGCTTGGGAACGTTTTAATAGTGACTGCTAAAAAAGATCAGTTATAGAAAAGAGTGTATTTGTCACTGGGTAGCTACAATTGTTCTAACTTACCACATTTTAGCTAAGTTTGAAAAGCATAGTCAACATTTATTATAAATAAATATGCAGTAGGATTCTCTTTACTGTTACTTTTAGGAAGGAAGTTTACCCCCAAAGGTGCAACTCTTGTTAAGCACAGACTTTCCTGATATATAAAAAAAACAAATCTCTGTAGAACTTCTACTGCATCAGCTAAGAGACTTGGCCTGTGAGTCAAATATTCCCTACGGAGACTGAATTAACCACTCCAATGTGTGACAATGAATGCCAGGAAAAGGGATTTGGAGACTGATGGTTTTTCTACATCCTTATTTTTTTTAATTTTTCTTGAGTTTAATTCTAACAATTGACTGATTTATTGTTCGGTGTTGAAAGCATTTATTATTATTTGTGTCTCGGAACACAGCAAATGTGGACAAAGAGAATGAATGACTTTGTGCACACTTGAAGAGGCTTTGTGACACTAACCGACTGGTGACTACAGTAAGAATTGCTGATCTGGTAAAATAATATTGTCCGGTCAGAGAATAAGAGTTCCCTGCTCCTATTACTTAAACCTAAGGATTAACATGGCATGGCAAATGACAGCCACCACTATCACCACTGTTAATATTAGGCACAAAACATACTGTAATTTTCATTAGTTGGTGATGGTTATCTCTACTAACGTGAGAGATATATTTATGTAATGGAAATAAAATCTTTCTCCATCCAGTGTCCTCATCAAGCACTAGTTGTCAAATGGAGCATACGAGCTAAAGGCAAAATACTGCAGATGCTGGAAATCTGAAATAATAACAGAAGCCTCTGGGAACATTCAGCAGGTCAGGCAGTATCTATGAGAGAGGAAAGTTAGTTAACCTATTGTCAGGTCATCAAAATAAATGTTAACTCACTTTCCTCTCTCAATAGATGCTGCCTGACCTGCTAAGTGTTCACCGCGATTTCTGTTTTTAGAGCATATGAGCTATTCATTTGTCGTTTCTGGCTCCCATAGTCAAAAGGAAGGGAAAAAGTGAGATAGAAATTTATGGTTGGAATTTAACATTCAGTTTTATTACCTGTAATGCTGCAGATTACATAGTCAATGAAGGTGTTCACAAATAGGACACATCATAAATTTTTCCATAACCCCCAAGTGGCAAGTAATTGTGGACTTTTAACCAGCATTTAATGCCTGTAAATCATCTTAAATATTTGAAGATTGCTGTAATGTTGATGGGAACTACCATCTGTGTGTAATTAATGATTGATAGGCCAAGTTTTTAACATTAATTCCTGTTGAATTTAGAATATTTCGTAGCACGTTGCTTATACGCTTGAGAAGGACTGCCAGTGTTTGAGAACAAACAGATAATCTGCCAGACCGTAGTAGTATAATCTGTCAAGCCCGTGAATCATGGTTCAATACTTAAATCCCTCGGAGGCAGCTTGAAACTGAGAATAGATGTGAACTGCTCATAAGGGGAATAGTGATTCAGTGAGACGATCATGTAAATGAAGGTAGCTTTGTGTCAATATGATTAAAAAATTAAGAATAAACCAAGTTGATTTGCTGTCACTGAGTTAATGCATGATATGTTGCCTTTATTTTATCCACTGAGAAGACTGCCTCCTTGGCACAGATAACTCACATAGTTTGGAAAGAAGAGGTAAATCATTTGACAAATGCGATTTAGCTTAAAATCTTTTAAGGACACAAGTTGTGAAGAAATTGATTAATTGTTGGTGGCTTTTTAATAACAAACTGAATGAGCTTTCTATCAGATGTTGGCTGGAGTCCATTTTTTTATTTGTGTTCAATAAAAATAAATTGACAAGAACATGCATCAACAGTGAATGCTAATGGACAAATCAACATCAATTCGATAGTTTGTTTTTACCATTTCAATCGGTTGGTTCCTGGCTCAGTGACTGCGATCCTGGAAGTTTTAGGAAACAAGTCAATGAATGAAATGAAAATATGGTTCGAAGGACCTTGTAGTGAATCATCGATAATCTGCAGAGTATAAACAGAGGTTTTATCCACAGTGCTTATGGTGCTCAATCAATAATACGACTCACCTCTTTGTCTTTGGTCTGAACTGACAATCAACAAGCTTTTTAACATGTTTCACGGAGATGAGTAAAGTGTGAATCCATATTGTATGTCAGTTTGGCTCACTTAACAGCTCTCTTGTCTCTGGATAAGAAGGATCGCCCATAATAAAAACATTGTCACTACACTTTATAGAATAACCTGTGAAGCCCTTTTACTGAATTTCCCTTTCAGTAAAAGTAACTTAATAATTTAGCAATTCGTTATCATGATAAGAATCAAAGGGTCTTCAGACTACATTTGGTTCAAAATTGTTATCAGTCTCTGTGAAGGAAACTAACAAGAGTGACTGTTGGGGAAATGGATATGTCTGTTTGCAGAATGGATGATTATTTGAGACTGGGATCAACTCATAAAGACAGTGAACTTGGACTTGGAACCTGTTGTTAGGGAGCTTGATGCAATCAGAGGAGGCAACGGTTAAAAAGAATTGCCCTGGTTTCCACAGCTTGATCAATCCAAGTGATGTTTATCCATTTCTTAAAAGGCACAGCATTTATTACAGCAATGAAAATTAATGTAGCAGTAAAAGAATAATAATATTCCTTGCATTTGATAAAGCACTTGCCCTGTCAGGAAGACATCTCAAAGCACGTAGAGGATTTTACTGTAAAGAGTACATTAACTGTAATTTACAGCACCTTGCGTATTTTGTAGGTGATGATTATTTCTACCAGATACCAGATGCCAGATGTCGTAACTGCTGTTAATGACAATAAGTTGCATTCTTGTGGTCCTCAATAATCTTTCTCCTAAGTTCTGTAAAACAGTTGCTTCTTAATCGTACCTCTTATTACAACACGCCAAAGATACAACAACAACAACTTCAACCACAACAACTTGGATTTATATAGCGCCCTCCACGCCGGACGGCGTCTCAGAGCGCTTCACAATAATGGATCCCGGGACCGAGCCGGGGGAGTGGGGGGGAAGATGACCAAAGGCGCGGTCGAAAAGAAAGGTCTTCAGCCGAGACCTGAAAATAGGAAGAGAGGGGGCGGGGCGAAGGGAGAGAGGAAGGGAGTTCCAGAACCTTGGGGCGTAGCGGCTGAAGGCACGGCCGCCGAGGGTGGAGCAGAGGACTCTGGGGACAAGCAGGAGGCCAGACCCAGTGGAATGAAGGCAACGGGCACTGTGCTGAGGAGAGAGGAGGTCAGAGAGGTCGAGGGGTGCAGAGGAGTGGAGGGATTTGAAGACAAGGGTGAGAATCTTGAAGTCAATCCTTTCTGGGACAGGCAGCCAGTGCAGTCTGGCAAGGACTGGGGTGATCGGGGAGCGGAGTTTGGTGCGGGTGAGAATGCGGGCGGTGGAGTTTTGTATGACCTGAATTTTATGGATGGTAGTGGAGGGGAGATTGGCGCGGAGGGCGTAAGATCTTATCCACCGGATTCTGTACATCTCATTTTTATTAGTGTTGTGCTTTTCCAGTGCTTACTGTGCTTTATGATCACATTAATAAAATAGAGTCAACGGGATTATGATTGTTTACTGTCACGCGTGTAATGTCTGATCATCAGAGTGCATTACTGAGGCTTATGCTTTTCTAAGTATCACAGGGTCACACAATAGTCATAGATATTCATGAACCTGTAAAGATCAGTATACCTTTAGAAAGAACAGGTCACATTGAATTGCCAGCAGCATCTCCATAGATGAAGTGACTACCAGTTCTGAAGACATTCTTGATCATTGGAAAATTGTGCAGTCTCGGTACCTTGGAAAGAGCCAGAGAAGCTATTATCAGATGTTGAGGTGTCTTTAATAAAAGCCCTTACAAATATGTACTATAGAAAACTGCATAGTCTTTCTATGGACTCTGACTTGGCCTCCTGTGTATTTGAAGCTGTCAATGCAAATATAGTTGATGTGGAATGTAATACGTTCAGTGTCAAAGACGCAAAGGCAGCTTCAGCTCTTTTTACAAATCTGAATCCAGATGGACACAATATCTGGCTGCCATACCCATTTCTTGTCAGTACCTCCAGGTTCTTTATAGTGAGATCAGACTTGGCAAATGTTTGAGAGATGGAGAGAGGAAATGCTTCAAGGATATATTAAACTGCAGCATGCAGCTGTAGGGTTAGATATAATCGACTTGGTGGTACATGCAAAATGAAGGTGGTGTTCAATGTTATTTACGTGTTATGGCTTGGGCGGAGAACACTGCCAAAATGAATGGATGTGATGGGAGCAGCACTGAGAGCCACTTCCAACAACAAGCAGCTGCACATAACAGGGAAATCACATGCAAGCTTCACGTGCCTCACAGTTTGAACCACGAGTGTGCTCACAGGAAATAAATCACAAATATCTTCAGAAATCTTTGGGATCAAAGAACAGTCAACAACACCGGCACTGCAATGGCATAACCCTTCACAGACCCCCAGAACACGACAAAGGGACAGAGCAGAATATCTCGGTTGACTGTATCTTCAAAATAAGACACTTAGAATGGATTTGAGTGACTATTAGTAGGCTTCATCAAGGTAGATATTGATCGTGTGGGTTGAAATGATAGAATTATCAGCATTAGTGAGTCATATGTGGAGATACAGCACTTCATTTCTGTTTTTGTTTCAAACTCTGAGATAGAAGAGTAGTTCCATAATTTTATTTAAACAGCCAAAACACACAGCAAATTGAACCAATCCTTTTTTTATGTGTGAATAACATAGATGATGACTTTGTTGGATTATTGGCTGTAACCTTTGACCCATCCTCCAGAGATCCTCTGTGCAAAGCCTCAAGCATCACGTGAGCTTCAAGGATAATAAATTGCGTAATTATTTCTGAAGTGACTCAGCCCACTGAATAAATCTATGGCTTCATTTCCATGGGTGAGGCTCTCCTGACCGATGAACTCTGACTTACCTCCTATCCAATCAGTGCGGCAGAGGAACACCATTTTCTAAGTTCTCCCAATTAGCTTTCATTCCTGTTTACATTTCACTATCTGCCAAGACTAACAGGAGTTTTCCTGTCAGTCTTTTAACTATCTGTTTGAAGAAGACTCCCATTATACAATCCAATCACATCCAGAAGTGAGAATGGCTTTTGAACTGTGTACGTGCTGATGGGAGCAGCAGTCATATGAAGACCACAGAACTAGACGCAGGAAAACTGATCAGATTTTTTTACAACAACAACTTGCATTTATATATTGCCCCTCACCCAGGAGAGAGTCTCGGAGCACTGATCCATCCTCCAGAATCATACAACAAATCACGTAATACACACAACAAATATAACTAACCCTTAACACCACCAAGTGAGATCCAAGCACAGAATATCTTCTGAAAGTTTAGTCTAAAAGTGGGTTCATCCAATCCAAGCCTTATATTCCACTTTGATTTGCTTAAAATGTCATATAGTAAATATTTTCTTCACTATTGTAGCTCAGTGGTTAGAGCACTCGCCTTGCGAGCGAGAGACCTGGGTTTTATTCCTGGCAGGGCGAAATGCTAGGCAAGTTTCCTTACTTCACATGCCTCTGTTTACCTGGCAGTATGTAGGAACCCGGTTGTTAGTTGCTTTTCCGGGATAATAATCCTTAAAAAAACAATAATAATTTGGTCACTCGATCCACGACTGTTTGTGGGACACTGCTGTGCGCAATTGCCTGTCGCGTTTCAACCACAAATATACAGTCAATTCACTTTACAGTATATTCTGTATATTAGAAGATGTGATAAGGCGCTGTATCAAATGCAAGGATTATTATCATTATTACTATTATAAGATCATTGTGAAACTGGGAAAAGACTGAACTAACTTAACACTCATTTAAAAAAAAAGGATTTCTGCAGCTCTTCTCTGACTAAGTCATTGATGTCAAGCCATTGCAGCCTTTCGTGATATTAATCAGGAGCAGTCATTGCTCATTAAAACTGTTCTTTCAGGAGACTAGGTGGTGTGCTGGAAAACAATCTTTCCTCTTCTCTCCACAGAGTCCTGGTTTTGAATCTAGGCCAGGCAGTTAGCATTACAGCCTTGTCTCTTCCTCTGATGACTTTTTGTCTTAATTGAAATGAGGTTTGCTGATCATAATCTCATTCCGAGCGCTGAGCCCTAGGGTGGAAAATGGAAAAGGTCCTGCTGGCAGGACAGTGCTTCTCTGAGATTCTGACTGGGACATATTCTAAGGTAATGGATGACAGTTTCTGCACTGGTTAAACCAGACTTCTTTTCTGTCACTGGGTGAAAGTGAAACTGTTCCCTGCACTGGGAGCACTCACATTGACACAAAGCCCAAGTTTTTTAAAAGCAGTAAAAGTGTGATTTTTTTACTCGTCTGTGTTTTTGGCAAATCACTGTTGGGATATTATGTCATATAATATTAAAATTGTTATTTCAGTCTCTGAATAGTCTCCCAGTGTCGGTTCTAAATGAATTTAAATGTGTTTAGGTGCAATTCTACAGTAATAGATTGGTCACTCAATCCAAGACTGTTTGGCTGTTTTGGCTGCTGCGTTTTGCCCACAAAATATACAGTCGATTCACTTTACAGTATATTCTGTGAAATGCTTTGAGACGTCTCGAAGATGTGATAAGGCGCTATATCAACTGCAAGGATTATTATTATTATTGTTAAGTCCATGTACAATTTAACCTCCCCTTGCAACCCTGGCTGAAACTAATAAACTCAGCACAAACTAGGATTCGAACCAGTGAGCTACTAGTCTCTACTACCATTGGGGCTGCCTCGTAATATTAAAAGAAAGTCTTTAAGTGATTTTAAGAAAAAATAACAATTAAGCCAATACTTGTAACTAAACACTGCAGCTAATGTTCACTCTTTCCCTGAAACAGACTCATCTCATATTATTTGCCTAAATTATCAATAGTATAGAACTCAAAGTGCCTCTTCCTCTGCTAAAGCAAATCAGAAGATGCAAATACATTACTTCAGCAGCTAGCAGAAGAATATTCAATCTGTACAGCTCACATACACTGCACGTCATTAACTGTATCACCTACTGTTGGGGACCAGTTTGTGCTAATTCCTATCAGATTTCATTTATAAGGAACCCAAGTGGGGATACCTTCCAGAAACGTGAAGAACATCGCAGCAACTTTTGGGAACTCCGCTGTGAAAAAGATCGTGGTGGAATGGAGGTCCCATGGGTCTGAGTGAAGTACTTCTGGTTTTATTGTTAAGGGATCTCATTAGAAATTGCTGCATTTTAGAACCCATTCTGCAATGTTCTCTTGACACTGGAGATGGCTATTGTAAAGTTTTCAAAGATGTAAGGCATCATTTCCATTTCCTAATGCCGTAGAAATAAAATCTGATTACCCATTTAGGGAAGTCTAAATCTCCTGCACATCTCAAAAAATTGACACCCATATGTAATGATTCTCAGTCTTGCTTGAAAATTGAAGCCGCAACAGATCACCGTTGGAGAGGTCCTGGTTCTTAATCAGAGGTATTTGTGTTCTCCGAATTTTGAACAAGCTTGAGAGCATTCTTCCAGGACGCCAAGATTTCACCTTCATGACAGTGCAACTCTGGCACAAAGCAAAACGAGATCTGATAGAATATCTGTTGTAGTGTCCTTGTGGGCTTGATTATTATAAATGATTCAACGCAGACACAGGAATATTTACTTGTCCATGCACTGACTGAAACTATAGCAATTATTTGCAATACACTAAGTTGAATCGTTAATAGAGGTCTCCAGCGGAGGGAGTTGCAGTTTTGTCTGCTGCATTATCTTTTGGAGATAATTCAATGGTCACAGTTATTTGAAGCTATCTGTCGAATGTAAAATCAGAACTTAGAGCTGCCTTTCATTCTGTACACATCCACACCATTCATAGCCATCTAGTTGCTAAGATCGTTAAAAAAAAATTCTGCTGCTGCAATAAAGGAATAAATTATATTTTCAGATTTGTTCTGTCGTTAAAATTCACGTTGTTTTTCCATTCATAGCACAATCATTACACACAGTGGAATCTTGAAATATTCAACAGATCAGGAGGGACAAGCTATAAGAGATGACAGTTTACCGTAACTCAATGTGAAAGGAGGAAACTGATGGTGTGTAATAATTTACACACATAAACAGCTCCAGGGATTTATAAATGTGAATTTTATAAACTTCAGTGGCTTCCAACTTTTCTTTGTTGCTTCCACAAAATGGTATAATTATAACCTTGAGTAATAGTATCAGATGGTGTCAACAACAACAACTTGCACTTATATAGCGCCCTCCACGCAGGGTAGCTTCTCACAGCTCTTGTCAGCTTGTCTCAGTTGAAGACATTTCATCTCATGACAGAAGGTTGTAGGTTCAAGCCTCACATTAGAGTTCTTGGGCTCATTTGTTTTGGATTTCTATGCTTCGATTTATACATATTTCAACCCTTTGCAAGTCGAACGTCCCTCTATGCTTAAGACCTTTTGATTCTCTCTTGAATTTGCTTGATCCCTCATGTTTGTTTGCTTGTAGGTGCTAAAGATTTCTCCTATCAATTTTGAGTTGCACTCTTGTCAGTTCCCAGAACATCTAGTTCCCTCCTTCAGTTGACAAGGTTTCGGAATTTTTCAAACCAAAATGTTTTTCCTTGTTTTTCTGTGTCAATACACCCGACCATCTTGTTAACCACCAAATCTCTGGTGGCCTGTAGCAGAAGACAGTGTGAATTGACAGACTTCTGAAATTAGTTTTGAGTCAAAGCAAACGCGTTGCTGGTCTTCACATATCGTTTGATCAAGATCACAGAACTTACAGTTTGATTGGCGAGGCTACTTTTAGTCTTTTATTGGTGACTGACAATTTGATCTAAATTGAAATTTGCACTGTAGTTGACATCAGCAGCAAGTTTAATCCAACTCTGAAGTTCAAGTTAATGGTGATAAAGACTGAAGTTATGTTTTTCTAGCAGTTTGTACAAGACGCATCTTGGGTTAACAAGTCGTATTCTCAACTGTAGGTCAGAAGATTGTGGTTCAAGTTTCGAGTTGGAGGCTTTGAGCACATGGGCTAGGCTGACTTTCCAGTGCAGTATTTGGGGATCTTTGTGGAGCTGGAGGTACCATCCTTTGGATGAGACATTAAACTGATTCCTGTCTGTCTGTCCAAGCCACTATTCAAAAAGAAAAGTAACTTCTGGTATCCTGGCCAACAATCCTCCAACTAGTCGGTCACTTGTGAGATATTGCTATGTGTATTGCTATGCATAGTCACTACACTTCACAGAAAACTGTGAATTGCTTTTGAGGTCCAAATCCCTGACTGTCCAGGGCCTTGGGATGTCCTCCCAATGTGAAAGGCTTTGTACAAAAGCAATTTTTGTATTTTTTGTGTTGTATCAAATACAAGGATTGTTATTACAAACTTTCTATTTGGATTCTGATGAGGTTAAACCTTTTGCAAGGAAACCTGTAACGTGCAACAAATTTTCCAACTTGTAACACTTAGTTGAAGAACAGAAATAATTCTGGATCTCTGGACGCACTTGTAAAACCATTTCAATTTGTTTTGTATCATTTCATTACAAATCTAACAGTAAAATGTTTTCGGGAATAATTCTGGCGCTTAAAGTTCAGAACACGTGTGGATTTTGAATTGATTAGCTTTACATCAAAACATGGTCATTATTCAATCAGATCTTTTTTAATATAATTCTGATGCAGTGGAAAAGAGTAATTTCCTAATCCAGTTGTACCATATAAATAGGTCCATTGTTTAATACTAAAGAGTGGGATTGTAGAAAGGACTGAGCTTGCACACTTGTTGTTTCCTCTTCCTGTTCTGGTTCCTGTACGTTTCCTATTTTGGTTCTGTGATCCGGGATAGGAATCCAATCCTCTGAATAGAAGTGAAAGACATTTTGTGGGATTGGTTTAGTATTACCACATTAGTGAGAATTAGCTGTTGATAACTATAAAACCACAGGGACACAACAAAGCATAAAAATAGAGAGATGTCCTTGTTAAAAAGGGAATGTGCTTACAACTTAACAGCAATGATTATAGTGTTCGAATTCCAGCCCAGAGCCACTAAATCAAAAGCATATCAACTGTGTCAACTCCACTGATATACACCTACATTTGCAGTCCTGGCACAGGCGTAGTATTGTGGAGAGATGCTGATTGAAGAAGAATAAAGGATATGAAGATCGATAGGATATGATTCATATCCTAAACAGGATCACTATGTGTGGTGAAATTGTGTGTAAGTTTCGACCAGCACTATTGGTGAAATATAAATTACCCCTCAATGGACTTTGCATTCAGATTGTTTTATTTATGTGGATATTCATTCTAATAATTCAATTAAATGTGTTCAATAGTTCCTTGTACTCTATTGTGCAATGCAGATTGATTCCAGGATCATCACTGATCAATTGTCTAGAAAAAGTAGGAGAATTAGCCTATTCTGATTTTGCGAATCTTTATAAAACAAATAGCTGTTCAGATATTGTAAAAAAAACTCTAAAGGTGAAATATTTATGCTGTGATAAGAACGTACATAGGTGTTTTCACTTTAAAGATCGCATGGCACTATTTGAAAGATGATTGAGTTTCTCCCAGCGTCCTGGCCAATAATACTCTCGCTCAATTAGTGGTTGTTTATGGGATACTGTGGAGCACAAATGACCTGCTACAATGAAAATACTGTGAAGTACTTTGAGATGTTTTGAACACATGATAAGGTGCTATGTCAAATACAAGGACTATGATTTACATGATATTTATTTCAACAGGAATTTTGACAGATTACTTATATCTGATAAGAGCAAATTCCATTTCTAGGTCTGCATTTCCCCTTCAGGGCTCATACTTTTCAAATGTGTGCCAGAATCCAGTCCGTAAATTAAGTCGGTTTACTGTTTAAAGGGGTGGCTGAGAAGCAAAATGAATAACATATGATTTGGCAAAATAGATTGCTGACGAAGCAGCAGCAGAGTGCAGCGACGTTCAGAACGAGGCCGGAACAAATACAAACAGATGAAAATCAAGGTAGAACTTGTGCTCAACGTTCTGTGCTGTGGAATGCGTCTCGGCAGTGCACATCAAAAGTTTGGTTTCACGTGCAAATTTTTTATATTTAGCTGTGCTGCGCTTAATTGCTACACAAATTAGGTCGCAGCTGTTTGTCAGCTTTGATGTGCTAATTGCTCAGTTATATCATTGTAAATTCCTTTATTGTCATGATGATTGATATGCAGTTACATTCCAGTCGTGCAAAGAAGCCACAATGCAAATTAATTCGATGCTGTTTGATATTTGCAGAGGTCTTTTTGAATTGCTGTGCTTTTTCTCATGTGCAGCTGTGAATCAGCCATTGAACCAAGCTGTTCTCTCAACAAGCCCCATAATTTTGCAGGCATGTCTCTAATGGTGCATGAAGGTTTTACAAAAAGGTGCCGTATGCTTAATTAAGTTTGTTATGGACAGGAAATAAATCAAACCCAGTGATGCTCAACAAAATAGATTAACCCTTCGAAAATGGTGTGCCTTACATCCAAATCAGATCTCCATAAAGATTTCACCATTGATGTTAAATTTGATTTGAAAGATACTTTGAATCAGCAGTCTTCTGTAGGGCTTTGCTTTCCCTGCACCTAGTTCCTTTTTATGCGTACTGCACTTGTCAAATACTTCCAGGTAGATATACTAATGGGATAGAATTTTGCTCCGAATTAATTTTGTTAATAAGAGCCTTCTGGAATCTTTTCACTGCTGTATAATTGCAAACTTTGCCTGCAGTATGAAACCAATTCATGTGCTCCACTCTACTGCTGGGAAATCCATGCAGCACACATCTTTGTAGTGCACGACCCTACTGCCTCATTCACCACTTCAGGAAAACAACTGCTGCTCAAATGTTCCCTCTCATTTCCTCTCCTCTTCCCCCACCCACTTGCCTGCTGTCCCCACAGATGTTACCGTGGCCTTTGAATGGTGCTTCTGTCATCGTCTTTGTCCTGGTCTTTTTACGATGCTCCTATCATAGAGTTGCATTAAACAGGGGAATAAGGTCACAAGTTTGTCCTCATGACCGATGTCTGAGTACCTGCAAGACAAGCCACCATTACTATAGTCAAATGCTGCAAAATAATAAAGCATTATAATTATGATATATGTTTATAAGAAGGTCAGAATTAATCTTCCAATTTAAACATTTCCAATTGATGCTGAGGTGTTCTGTAGTGAATGTCAATAACCCTATACTGTTATATAAATTTTCGCCCACAAAATTTACATTCAATTCACTTTACAGTGCATTCTGTGAGGCGCTTTGAGAAGTCTTATTATTAGTAGTAGTTGTATTAAGACTGGACCAAAGGTGCTCACAAATGTTCAACACTTGCTGTTCACAAGCTTCTGGAGAATCTCCAAATCATGGGCTAAAAGTTGAAACACAACCAAACTCCTAGTTCATCTACACGACGACAACAACAACAACAATAATGATTGTTTTCACATCCCAATTCATTGTGAATTGTAAGAATTGAGCCTGTTACAACCTTTATCCTTGCAGTTCACTGTTTTCTTGTTGAGAAAACAGAACTCTTATAAAGCATGAGAGGAAGGGAAAATCTGCTGTTTGGATCAGTTCAAATCCCTTGTTACTCTTATTTTAAATCTTAATGCTTTATACTGTCCTCTTTAGTTGGAAAAGTCAAGCCCATTGGCACTTCCATGGATACCATCAGTATGAGTTTTAAACATGATGTGAGTTATAAACATCAGTCTAGTTCCGTAACACTTTAAGTAATGGGCTACCTTGGCACTATGAATACCTGGTCAAATATAAGCGCACAAGACTTGTAAGAATTTCTTAGAGATTAACTTTCAAGTCAAACTTAAGATCACAATCAAAATGAGTTCTGTGTTCGGGTTTTATTTACGTTCAATTTATTTTTTTGTTGCTGTAAACAAAACAATTGCAAAGGGGATATTGGAAAGTTCAGGAGGGATATAGAAAAGCCGAAACGTTGAAGCCAGTCTGATTCCATGCCACATTAAGCAAGCGGTGGTATCTGATTCAAGTCAAATCAAATTTAAATGTATCACTGGTTTATCAGAAAGACCTCAGAAGGAATCTTCCTTCTTATCATATGGACAACAAAGTGCTGTATTAATGAGTACGTATAGTCTCCAATGAGTCACTAAACTGTATCAGCCAAAAATACTTAATATAGCTACTGACCAGCCATTCCCCCAAATATAATTAACTCGGTAGATTGAAATGTGGGTGGGAGAGCACAAATGTCGAAATGCAATGACAATAACAACCTGAATTCATTTTATATTCAAGCAGTCGAGATGAATCACAGTATTTCAGCACAATGCAGTTTGTCATTTACAATGATGTTCCGATGTATAATTGCTGGTAAATAACCTCAGCGGTTTTGATACGGAATTTGTCACAAATCATGCAGTTTTTTTTTGCATCAAATTTCCAACCATCACCACAGAAAATGCATTCAGCATCGTTTTATCGTTTTATGTTACCTGGCACTCATAAGGCATTAGCAATTTACTTCAGTACACGCTTCCAGCTAACTGCATGGTCAGAAGAGGGCATGAATGCTAAAATATTAAGAATCATGAAGCTCATTTCATTTGCAATATAAGAGTACGACAATGACACCACTGCCTCAGGTTTCCTGCTTCATGCTTCTTGCTTTCCACCTGCTCCACCCCGACATTGGTGAGCGAGCTTTCAGCCACTGTGTCCCTACTCTATCAACAACTTGCATTTATATAGCGCCCTTCACACTGGATGGTGTCTCGGAGCACTTAAATAATCCAACTGCTGAATTCTTCCATTTTAGAGACTGACAGATATTTGTCCTTGCAAATATCTGTCATTTTGTGTCATTTACAAATGTACAAATTCAGCATTTATTCTATTTATTTAAGTTATTTATTTATACTGTGAGAAGCAGAGGTGAGTGTTGTTACTCTGCGTTAAAAAAAAATTCAGGCTCTGTGATGGAACTGAGTGTAATAGAAGCAGGGATGGTTGGCTGAACTTCTGTTCTGCAGGGCTTCCCATTAGCCACATGTTATTTTGATTCCTGAAGTATATCCAAGTGGCTTTTAGTGCTCAGTTTTCTGAAGTAGAGTGCATTATTCTTTTTGTTGTAGCTCAGAGCTGGAGTCATCCTAAAGTGGATTTCTCTTCTGATCCCTCCACTGTTAGTAGCTGAGCACCAGAACATGCAACATTATCATACGTGTGAAGGAGCACAGGATCTGTTCATGCCCGAAGTAAAACACCAGGATCATTCAATGTGAAACATATGAATGAAGTCCTTTGGATGAGACTTTAAACCAAGGTAATGTCTATCTGTTCAGCTGGACATTTAAGATCCTATTGCAATATTTGAAAAGAAAAGAGAATTTCTCCCGGTGTCCTGGCCAACAATCCCCCAAAATATAACTAGTTATTACTTCATGGCTGTTTGTGAAACATTAATATGTTTAAATTGGCTGCTCTGCTCACCTACAAAATACATTGTGTTTTACAGTATAAAAGTGAAGCATTTTAAGATGTCCTTCTGACATGAAAGGTGATAAATGTACGGATTATTTACTTATTACTGTATGAGTGATGTTGGTGGTGGCAATGTTATGTAAAAGTAGCATTAACTGTGCGTGCGTTGAGCTCTCTTCAGCCTTGGGTAAGATCAATTGGGAATAAGTTAACAGAGTAGATGTATCCTGATCCCTGCTTCACTGTTCATCTGAAAAAAGGCCCGAAATTCAATCTAGTCTGTAAGATCATTTTATATTAAAAATTGGGATTGCCATAATCAATGCAAATTCTTAAATTCAGCCTTAAGTTGGAAGCTGTTTTTTTTGTTGCAGTTCTTAAAGGTGGTTTCAATTTGAAAATGTGTTCATTTTCAAAGTTAGAGCTACTTTACGGGTTAATAGCCTCACTTGGCAAATTTGCAAACAGAGTAGGGATGGCAGTAGGAGGTAAAGCATCTGACTAGAGTAAAGTGATAATTAGACAACAGGCTTTGCTTGGCTGTCAGTAGGAACCTGGGGTGCAAAAGGCAAGGCTGGGATGCTCTCCTTCTCCTCTATTTTGGAAAGGGGAAATGAATGATTGGAGAGAACAGAGAAGGGAAAAAAGGAGAGGGAACAGAAACATTTAATTGGAGATGTAATCATTCTGAAAGGTTTTGGGAGGATAAATAGTGAATGATTACTTCTCTGTCAAAGGTTTGTTAAAATATGGAAGGCTTTGCAACAAATGTTGAAGCTCATAATGTTTTTTTTAAATGAGATGAGTATTTAAGGAAGAACAAAAATAGTGCGGAAAGAACAAGGAATTAGGATTGAAGTGGACAGCTGCAATAGAGGACCTAACCGGCATAGACTCAATTAGCAGAAATGTTTCCTGCTTTGCTGGCAATATTTGACTATAATTCCTATAGAATTGGGTTTGGCAATTGTGTCATCTTCGTGTAGAGTCTAAAGTCCTGAGCGAATACTATACAAGAGTACCCAAAGAAACTCTGCCTTTAAGGTCTTGGACAGTTTTGATAGTTGGCCTTTCAAGTCATAGAAATAAATAAATCACTGAGCCCAAGTGATTCTATATCTATGTAAAAAGGTAATCCAATTTTGGGCAGTACTTAATGTATTGTCTTCAGTTACTAAAGGAATGTTTCAAAAGTTTTTCAATCTTCATACCTTCCAGCAGCTTCCTTTTACTCAATTCTGTAACATATCAGGACCCAAGGGGTTGACTGAAGCAACTTACACAGAAACTGTGCATAGTACGTCCAAACTGCACAGTCTTACCCTTTGAGTTTATTTTCTTTGAGACTATCTGCTATTTCTCAATTAAGTCGATACTGCAACATGTACGGGCTAAGATCAAGGCAAATTAAATCTGTTACTGACTCAAAGATTGCCGCTGCCAAGGGGAAAATATCTACTCGTCCTAGAAAAACTTTCAATTGAGCCGGATATTTGAAGACTGCACACAGCACTGTAGAACATGCAAATGGTTTGATTGCAGACATTTTTCTGCAGATTAATGGCACTTTTTTCATCTTATGCCACTGTCTGTCGTGTGCCTTTTCAACTAAGATGATGTGCAAGTGAAACTATTATCTTGTCTCAACAAAGCAACTTTAGATTTGACCACAATACCATCAGTTGAAGAATCCTCCAGAGTTTATTCTGTACCTGTAGAGTAGCTTGTCTTGGTGGGCTGAGACTATAAACTCCCCATGAAGGGAAACTCGGCAATCATTTCCATATCATAGCATAGCGCATCAACAATAACTTGCATATATATAGCGCCCTTCATGCGGGGTAGTGTCACGCAAAACTTAATCAGTATTCCATCCACTGCCTCAGATATCCATCTTTTATGCCAATTTCTGTTCAAGGTATGGTAATGAAACTAGATGTTATTAAACAGTTCAGGGTATTAAAATTAGATTTGGGGATTTATTCTTAAAGATCCTTTCTCAGAAATTTACTGAAATGTCTGTGCTGTTTTGCAAACTGTGAAAGGAGAATTATTTTATCTACGAAAGGAATTATAGTATTCACAATAAACCAGCCTGTGTACAGAAGTGCAAGGGAAAATGAGTGGGAGATAAATCAGTCAACATTAGTTTTTGATACTCAGTTCAATCTGATCTGCACCAACCAAGGCTATTAATCAGGTACTAAACAAGTGAAATTAAATAGTTCCTATCAGAAGAGAAATTACTAGAAATTATCAATTTAATAATACAAGCAATGTCTTGTTTGCAAAATGAGGATGCCTAGTTCTGACAACATATACTGTTGCCTTCTGAATACTAAATACTCCAGTCTTTTTTAATATTATTTTTCCTCTCCTGTCTCCCCGGTTAATTTACTATGATTGGACGATTGTTAGGCATCTAAAATCTGTGTCCATATTTCAACAGATGGTTTTAAATCCAGGGGAAAAATAAACCTGTGTTTTATTGCAAGTATGTATACTTTCTGCTTGCCTTTGTCTTTCAGAAGATGGCTACTATTGTACAGACTAGCAGATTGCATTGTAAAATAGTAATAATTTATGGTCAATTCTTTCATGAGGCATGATTTATAACTGGTTTCACCATTCATGGAGGGGGAGTTCTGTAGCTCAGTGGTTAGAGCAGTCGCCTCACAAGCGAAAGATATGTGTTCAATTCCCGGCAGGGCGAAACCTTGGGCAAGTTTCCTTACTCCACACGCCTGATAATAATCCCTCAAGAAAAAAAACAATAATAAATTGGTCACTTCAATCCACGACTGTTTGTGGGACACTGCTGTGCGCAATTGGCTACCGAATTTTGCCCACAAGAATGTAGTCAATTCGCTTTACAGTGTATGCTGTGAAGTGCTTTGAGACGTCTAGAAGACGTGAAAAGCTCTATGTCAAATTCAAGGATTATTATTATTATTATTCATTGCTTTAACATAATAATGTCTGCAGTGGATTCCTTGGTTTGTCTTTCTTCCAAAAACTGTATAACTAGCTTGCTCTTAGCAAGAACCTTTGTAGGTGATGAGAAACCTGGAGTTTGTTTGACCCGAAGCAAACATGAAGAACTTTTTTCCAGTTCATGTTTCTAAGTTGACATTTCTCTCATGTGCCTAGTTTGTCAAGAGTTTATCAGAAAGTTATCAAAAATGAATCACAGAATATTTACAGCACGGAAATGGGCCAATCATCCAAACTGTCTGCTGATGTTTGCTCCCTCAACTGGAGCTTTCTGCTCCAAACCAACTTCCTAAATTCCCATATCCATCATTTGTGATGAGGCATACCTCCTTTCCTTTTGTTCTATTTTCTACTGAAGCCTCATTGTTACTGACTTTTCAATTGATGGAAATTGCTATCACTTACCTCATTAAAGTAATCATACTGTCTATTTGTTATTCATAGTGTTGAAAAACACAGATTTTCCCCGTAACCTTCTCTAATTCAGTGAAAACAGTCCCAACTTTTCTAGTCTTCACAGAACTGTAACGCCTCATCCCTGATACCATCCTAACACTGTACTTCACGTTATTTACAGATATTTGGGCTCCTAAATTACCAAATGAGTAGTAGATATCAAAGAAACTCCAAACTAATTTAAAAATAGAATGATCCAAGAAGCTTTTGATCTGTACCATCATAAATATGCCTGAATACACTTAGTTTCAATCTGCTGGCTTTTCCACAGAAAGCTGCCAGTGTACTTTTATATAAGTATTTTTAAAATGGGCACACAAAATGTGACAGTAAACCAGAGATGAGAGAAAACTTCTATATTAAGATCCATTAGTATCCAGAATGTTTTTTTTTAAATTGCCTTAAAAACTACTCTGGTAGAGGAATCCAAAACGAGGAGACATGGTCTTAATATTTGGTTAATAATAATTATTGCAATTTGATAGAGCGCCTTATCACGTTGCTGAGGCATTGCTCAGCACCTCACAGGATATACTGTTAAGGGTAGTGGAGTCCTGTAGCTCAGTGGTTAAAGCACTCAAGACCTGGGTTTAATACCCAGCAGGGCGAAACATTGGGTAAGTTTCCTTACTCCACATGCCTCTGTTTACCTAGTAGTAAGTAGGAACTCGGTTGTTAGTCGATTGGCAGATCACATTTCGAGGGATAATAATTCCTTAAAAAAATAATAAATTGGTTATTCAATCCACGACTGTGTGTGGGACATTGCTGTGCGCAATTGGCTGCGGCCTACAAAATGTGGAATCAATTCACTTTACAGAATATTCTGTGGAGTGCTTTGAGATGTCTCGAATATGTGGTAAGGCGCTACATCAAATGCAAGATTAGTATTATTCTTAGTGACTGTGTAGGTTGTGAAAATGTGGAATGCACTATCTCGGAAAGCCGTAGATTCTGATTTATTTGGGTTGTTTAAGAGAGATAGACTATGTTAATAAATGGTCTGCCATAATGAACAAAATGGCAGAATAGACCCAACAGGCCAGATAGCCTATAGTGTCTATGTTCCATTGACAGTAAAACTGGAAGAATATTTTAGATTTTTTTCCTCTGACGCATATAATTTATGGTCCATAAAAGCTATTTGATCTGATAACCGATCCACAATTCTTAATAAAAAGAAGCTTCTTGACATAGGCATATAATGGGAGGCAGAAGAGATTACATCCATCAGTTGGGATCATGCACAGAAAATTCATTATAGAAGATTCAAACTCATCACAAGGATTTAATGTTTTTTTGCGCCAATCAATAAAACATGATTTTATTTTTCTATTTTGATTTCATGCCGCATTGAATTGGATGCGTCATTCTGCTCCAGTTAACATTATAATTATACCCTTTTTATTTTACTTCAATACTCGATTGCCTTCAGTCCCCTGTACATATGTCCTCCTACACATCTTCAGTTACGATTTCTGTTATTTTCCACTGAAATCATCAGTCTTCATTTTGTCTGAGCCTCCATTTGGAGTGCAGTTCCTGTTTTGGTTTAATTAATATAACCACATCGGGTACTTGTCCTATAATCGATCTGCCTTTCAGGCTACAGCGCCAGCCAGGCAGCAAAAGCCAAACCTGCTATGAAAATCCTCATAGAGTAAAACACCCATCTCTGCATATACTCCTATCCAAAAATACCCCAAATAAAAAAAAATGGTCATTCACTTTGGGTTTGCTTATGGGACATTGCTGTGCCTAATTGTGCTATCACATTTCCCTACAAATGCACAGTCACTCCATTTCACAAATATAGGCATAGAATGATTACCATTTTAAATATTTTGTCATGCTAACACCATAGGTCTGATCTTCTCCGACATAAACTGGAACACTGGATGTCAACAGCTTTGTTTTTAATGTATAATTTAGTGACTCAATAATACAAATTAATCAGCTATGCCATTGTTTTTTTTACTGGCTGCTGGATGCTGAATTCAAACTAATTTAGAAAGAACAGCATGTGGAGAGTGCAAATTAATCAAAATCTTAGCTTTTGCATTCTCAGCAACAAAGTAAGATTGGAAGCCAAGAACTCATAAGTTTACACTGCAGGTTGAGATGAAGAAGGCCCTTTGGCCCATCCCATTTCGTCTTATCCTTCCCTACTGTCCTCCCATTGCACTTCTTTTTGAGCCCATGTCTTGTCTCTACCACCCTCCCTGGAAATCTGTTCCAGCAGTTAATTATCAACTGTGATCTCTGCACCATTTGGATGATGAGCAGCGTAGTTGGCCTTCTGCTGTCGGATGCTTTAGTCAGATGCCTTTAGGCGGAGGATATTGTTTATAGTCAATTAAATGAAGGAAAATGAAAGGCAATTCTTATCTTACAACATTTCTGCAGCGCTATGAAAGTCAGCTCCAGTCCTGCTCTGGTAACCACCGAACATAAATTCCACTATCTTTTTCTTTGAGTCAGTCTAATTAAGCATTAAGCTGAGAGAGATCCCCAGAATTACAGTGCACTTGATCCTATTATAAAAGCACACTAGTAATTTAACAGATATTGCTTTCCCTTTCTGCAGCTAATTGAGATGGGGCCAAAGCAACAATAATATCAGATCCATTATCCATTTTATGAGATAAGATGGGATAAGGGGGAAGGTGGAATTAGCCACATTATTCCAGAGCAATAATAAACTCCAAACCAGTGGAAACATTATTACTATGTGAGGATATCCCAGATGATGCTTGCTGAGTTCAACCGCTAACTCTCCTCTATATCTACAAAGTCACACTCCCTGTGGCTGCTTTAATTTATTGAGGAGAGCCCTGTTGATTCAGATCTTTGATAAATCAAAGCCGGTGTTTTATGCTTTTGAGTATTATGTAAATGCATAATGCATTCTGTACATTAACTGGTGCAAATCATATCATTAATTCACACTTATTCATATCGATTGCCATTCGAGGCTTAGCAAAGCAATTGTTAACAAAAAGGGAGTGCAGTATAATCAATGTTTGACCGTAATACACAATTAATTTACAGGTGTACATCCCATACATTGCTGCTAATTTTCATGTGTAAGATGGGAAAGTGAATGTTGGCAGGATTTTGATAGGAGATGCATCACATTTGCCTCGGCCCACATGGTTGATTTCGACCCAGTCTAACCTGGAATCCTGAGTTAGTGACCCTGGGATCAGCTAATTTAGCGCAGAATCTTCACATCCGTTTAAATGTCTAAGATATATAATCCTTAATTAAATTTTACTCCAGGTCGCAAAAGTCCTGAGAATATTTTTAAGAAGGGTTAATTGTTGTTTTTGCAACACATTTGTGTCATGACTTATAGTCCTCCTCCTGTATACTTCTATCCGCGTGATTCATGACCAGGTCAAAACCATTCTCTTACACTGTCATCTGACAGTTATTAATCCTGACATGTTCATTGAAAAGCACGAGGCAATCTCTCTGTGAGCAATGTTTGTCCTATAATTTGCAGGTAAACTGCAGCCTCTGAGCTGACAGCGAGTAAACAGGCTTTCTTTGGTAATTTACCTTGTGTTTGTCTTTCTGTACTTGTAATAATCAAAAGAATATGGACTCAATTGATACAAATGCTAGATGTCCAGCTTAGGTATTCCGAGCACTTTGGGACATCTTTCCAATGTGATGGGTGCTATACAAGTGTAATCTGTTGTTGTTGTTGCAGTCAGTTTCTTCGATTAATACACATTTCATCACTGAAGTCCCTTAAGAATAATTCCAAGAATATAGAGTAATATTTGGAAGGAGTGCCTTGTTGGATGATTCTCATTGCTATTATTTGCAGAGTCCTACCAAAAACCAACTTGCACTTATACAGCACTCTTCACACGGATTAGTGGCCCAAAGCACTTCACAGTGGCGGAGTCTGTTTAAGCTTGTTGTGAAGAGTTTGTAATGAAGAGACTTAAATGGGTTTAATATTATTCATGTTTCAAGTGGGAAATGTTAAGCTTGTATTGTTTCCTCCATTAATATTTTGTTGTCTTGTCCGAGCAGAATGGCTTCCTCAGACAAAACTACATTGGAGCATGGCCACACCTTAGGGAGAACATGTATGAGGCAAATGAATAGTATTGATTCTGAAGCAGTTCCTTGAGGAATTACTGTTTTCCCTTCCCTAAATTAAAAAATGCACTTTCAGATACGTTATTATAAAAAATAATAATCCTTACATTTGATGTAGCGCCTTACCAAGTTGTCCCAATGCCTCAAAGCACTTCACGGAACCGCATGGCCCATTATAAAACCTTTATGTCAAATAGGCCAAACTTCTGAACACTTCACACAGCCTGTTGTGCCTTTCACTATCACAATATTTCATATCAGAAATATTATGGTAAAATTTGGGTTCATCTTTCTGTGACAATTTGGGAATTTTGGATAGTGTAACAGAATAAAGGTTATGATCTATGTTAGGTAGAATCCTTGCTATGTGGTGAAAACTTGGACTCAGCGCTCGTATTGCTGGTTCATTATACTTGCCGAAAACCTACCTGCTTAGAGTAACGTAGGAGTTCACAGAATTGATAGTGCAATGACTTTTGCTGTTCGAGAGGGGAATAAAGGCTTATAGGAAACATTTGAGACATTGTTTATATTCTCTAAGGGCAGCTTTTTCCTGGTCATATCATTGTGATTATTTATTTCCAAATCAATAAGCATCATTGCTTTTGAGATGAAAATCTATATCCTTGCAGGCAGACAAATCTTCTGGCTCATCTCTGCTAATCTCGCTGTATTCCCTCCAGATTCCTAGATATGTGCTACATTAATGACCAATGAGCTGTGTCAGTTGCATCTCATGATCCAAATCGCTTTAAATGCCAGGAACATCCATTTCATCTAAAAGTCTAAGCGTATTACTGCAGCTTTGACCATTAATTTCACTGCTGAGTACCCAGCCCCTTCTTACTTTCAAATCCTCAATTACTTGTAATGACTTGTAAATCTTTTGATAAGATGTTTCATTTGGTACTTTTCGCCATGATTCAACAATCTGTGTTTTTTCTTCACACTCAAAGATCAATCAATACAATTGTAAAAGCCTATTTCATTTCTTTCTTATTGCTTCGAGGAACTTGGTTCAACTGAATGTATCCCCCCTCCTATAGCCTATGCTACAAGCAGTTCTGATTTCTAATAATAATCTTTGCAATTGATATATATGCCTTTTACATCGAGAGTACTTCACAGGATTTACTGTAAAGTGTAGTGGCTGTATTTTGTAGACAAAACCAGCAGCTGATTTGCGCACAGCAATGCCCCACAAACAGTTACTTTTAACTGGCCAATGTTGACAAATTGTGCCATGGGATCTTTAACATCCAAAGGACAGTATATCCAACAATACAGTGATCCCTCGACACTCTATGCCCTTCCTGTAATTACTGCTGTACAGATATAGGATTTGAAGAAAAATTTAACTTACATAGCAGTGTCAATCATAACAAATTAATCCGAAACATAAGGAAGGGAATCTGAGAATCTTATAATGCAGTATCACTGAATAAAGTTTATAATGTTGCTTAAGGTGTTAGCTTGTCGTAGGTAGTAGCATTTTTCAAGCTCCACATCAGGACTTCAGCTCATCGTCTCATTGTTGGAGAGGTATAATTTTCAGAAGATATGCTAAACTGGGATACTGTTTGCCTATTCAGATCAATGTTAAGATCACATCACTATAAAAGTAGAACACAAATTACCACTATAACGTTTTTAATAATATCCAAATAAATGATATCTTCGTATAGCCATATGAATAACTTTAAAGTTGACGTTGTATGAATGAAATCACCTGAAATGGCAATACAAATATATATTGGGAATATATTGAGAATTTAGAAACTATCGTGTTTATGACTTATTATTATTACTATTTTTTCCTCTTCCCAAGCTCAAGGATTCCAATAAGAACATAAGAGACATACCAGCCAACATCAGGGTCCAACATTGGCTTTCCTTTGGTCAGCCAGGTGTCTGACACCTGTGGAAACTCATTACCATGCTTAAGAAAATCCAAACCAAGCTGAGATTTCCAGAGATAGATTGTTGGAACAGTATGCACACTCTCTCCCTGGAGGGACACATCCTGCTTACCTAATTCCACAAAGTATTATGCGCAGTTCGACAAGAACCAGGGCTTGGGGACCCCAGAGTGTGCATTGGGGCACTGCTGGAGCCTAACCAACTAAAAACACATAGCTTGCCTTTTCCGCTGCTTGGACCACCCTACCCGTTAAGGCTTTCGCTTTCAGGGTTAACATTTGTATAGAAAAGAGAGACTTTCAAAAGTTGCTTTCAAGTGAGTCTAAACTAAAAGTTCACATTAATATTACGAACATAATCTTTTGTGTAACACTTACAGAAGTGAATAATGAAAAGAGTGAATACTTAGTTTTATGGTGCTCACTGTTCCATCTGCCCTGGGGAAATGGAACCCACGGTGATTGATGTGACAGGGTGCATGCTGTGTATATGAGTCAGTTGAGATTTTAGAGTAAGATTCGGATCTTAGCCATCCTATCGCGGGAGGCCCATTGAGTGGAAGCTAAGAATTTTCACATAGAATACATCAGAAAGCTTGCCATCTTGGGTTAATCTCACACATGTCCTTGAAAGCATTGGAGAAAGATAGGAATAGATCTCCTGCTTAGCATTTTATTCAAGGGTGAGAATCAAAAGGAAATAGGAAAGATAAGAAAGCTAAATAAGATAAGAAAAATGAAGAAGAAAATAATTGTTGTGTAATGTTTGAGCAAAAGAACATCAAAACATTCAAGTGTAGCTACATATCTGAATGATGTTACCCCTTATTTGGCCTTACACAATACACGGAAATGATTGGGTCACTGTGTTTCAAAGCAAGACCAATAGAAATATTGTATCTAAATATGTACATTTGTGTATTTAGTTTATTTTACAGAGCAAAAGTTACTAAGGTTCTGTAATCCCTAAAATTCATTCCCACAACAGAATCAGAGTACATATAAAAACATCTGTGCTGTTAATCTTCATTCAGAAACAATCATGCATAACCTGTGTATGTGATCCTCTGAGATTTCTGTAATACTGTGGTGTCCAAGGCAATCAATTTCATCAATATATATGTAATAAGTGTGAATAGAAATGCATGTGCTTTAAAACCAAGCAAAGATTAGCATTGTTTGATTTAAATAGATATCATTATTAGCCAGTGCCCTTCATGAGATTACCATACCGTCTGTGTTTCCTATTTATTAGACAGAATGTCGATTTTCTATTGAGCTATTCAGCTATTGAACTATCATGATCTTGGTTATGTTTGTGGTGTGTGAGGAAAAGAAAACAAACAAGGTGCGTGAAGCTCAAATTCTGTCCTCACCTGATTAATTCCCGACTAATGCATAAAGGAAGACTCAGCTATAATAAGATTGTATTTTGGGATATTATACCAAGTAGGATAAAACAAGCCACATTAATCATACCGTTTGCTTTGAAATATTTTTTGTTAAACATTTTCGATCTTCGTTTCTGATGGCACAATATTTGCTGAACGAATGATCAAGTGGAATACAGCACAACGCGTTCACATGTAGCAGAGACTGATACTGGCACAGTTTTTAAGGAAGCCGGTTCTCTGTAATCCTGGGATGCAGCTGCTTAAAGAAATTGGAAGTGTGACAAGTACACTCCCTAAAATCTCAATTGCATTATTGAATATCGCAGGGTGAATTGTAAAGATACAACTAAACATTACTTATGTTTATTCTATCCTCATTATTGACGGGATATTGGATTTTAAAAGACACTGCACTTAAGTCCAGCGTAAACCTAACAGCTCTGTAGTGAGTTGAGATTGCTGTTAATTAAATCAACATTGCTCCATTCTTCTGCTTGTCTCTACACAACCTTCTTTGGCAGATGGCATGGACCACTTACTGTTCTGCGATCAGCCAATAGAAGGGAAACTTGTGAGAGAGGAAATGAAGGCTGTTTCTCACTGAGGTGGAGTGTGTCCTATTTGCTACCCCACCTTTGCTGTTCAAGAAATAACTCAACACCTCAGCTGACAGATGAGTAGAGAGTGGTTTCCGGCACGCAAACCGAATGTTACTGCTGCAGTACCTCTGCCTATTGTTTAAACACATTAGTCCTTCACATTGTAAACATGGTTAATCTTTTCTGAAGCATTGAAACTAAGTCATCACAGCCTCAAATTGTACGATAAGGTATAATATGATAAAACCCGTTTCTCTCATCTGTTGGATTGATAATGCACAAATAATAATAATAATCCTTACATTTGATATAGAGCCTTATCACGTCTTTGAGACATCTCAAAGCACTTCACACAATATACTGTAAAAGTGTAGTGTGTTTTGTGGGTGTGACTGGAACTATTTATCTTGCTACTTCTCTGATTTCATTTATTTCCATTTTAAAATAAATGCAATGTGTTGCTCTAACAAAATTTAAGATTGTTTTCCAACAGGAATTAAACATTCAGCTGAGCCTGAACTCAAACTAACCCAAACACATTTGTGTTGCATTTCTTCTCATTTCATGAGTGCATATTGGTTTGTTTCAGTACTTTGTTTAGATAAAGCTGCATTAAAAAAAACAATCTCTTTGCCTTGCTGAAGAGACATTTCCTTTTGCTGAGCAAAGCATGTATCCCACGCTTCAAAATTTTTTTTTTCCGTATTTTTTGCTGAGCAGAACGAAGTGAGATTTCAGTCACTTGCTTATTTAAGATTTTTGTCAGTGTTGAAAGCCCTGCTCTTGTTTATGCGTCCAATCTTTTCAAGGGCCATCCAGGATCTCTGAACAATCAGAACTGGGAACAGTGCCATTGACATTTGCACATCAAGCTATGCCACATTTAGGTCTGGTGAGGACCTGCCAAAGTACATGTTGTTATTATTACAGAGGTCACAAATGTGCTATAAAATCTGATGAGATCAATTCCTCAGCTGTCTGGATAAGATATCAGACTTTTTCCTCTTAACTTGCTGATGTTAATTTTAATAACTGCACAATGATTAAAACTGTTTCAAAAGCAGTTTATCTGGTAATTATTGTCCTTCTTTAATATATTCACACTTGCGTACACACACACACACACGCACAGATACGCCTTGTAAGATACAATAAATGACCATAATGTCTTTCTGTCCTGGGCTTTGATTCATAAAGGCGTCAGATTGCACCTGTGGCTTAGCTCACAAGTGTCCTTGATGCCACTGACATTACAATACAACAACAACAACTTGGATTTATATAGCGCCCTCCACGCCAGACGGTGTCTTACAATAATATGTCTTACTGTTGCACTGCGTGAACTTCAATTCTGTTCATCAAACAATGAAAGAGTTTAGCCAAAATCTATAATGTAAGTTCAGTCTAACATAAATTCCTTCTGAATCCTTCATGTATTAGTTTTCGATGCATAGAGTAAGCATCACCTGGTTTCTGATGAGATATGCAAGGTTAGATTGCACGGATTGAGTTTAAAAGTTTAGATGAAACACAAAAAGATTATTGATCTTAGTTGGAATGTACAGATACCTTAAATATCTATCTCTTGATTGTATTTCTAAGGAGAGATACCACAGCAGGGATCTCTCTAGGGCAATCAATGGAAAGGGAAAGCTAGCAATGACACTGTAGGAGAAGCAGGATTGCAGACAGAGCAAAATTTTTCCCTTTTAAGTCATCATTCATTGCATTGACTGGAGACTAGTTTTAAAATGCTGAGATTATCAAAAGGTTCTGCTGTCAACGTGTTGGTGCATTTCACTGATCATTACAACAATGACAAATCTTAATTCTTACAGTTTTACATTCTGACGTTTGCTTTTTCACATATTCTGCAACCTTCCAGTCCTAGATTGACAAGTTCTATGTTGTAATAATTACACCTCTTTATTTTTTCCCGTTGGGGAGTGGAAAAGTGGCGGTTCAACTTTTTGTTAGTTCACTATTTTTAGTAGCATCTCCAAATCCCTTGTGGCGAATCCTGTTGGCAACCAGCAGTGTGTCATGGCTGACTCATGGGATCCCTGCTCCTAGGCATCAGATGTAGATTGCAGGATTACTGTGACCTTATAATAAATTGGTTACTTCAATCCACGACTGTTTGTGGGACCCTGCTGTGCGTAATTGGCTGCTGGTGTTTTGCCCACAAAGTATACAGTCAATTCACTTTACAATATATTCTGTGAAGCACTTTTCTGCTGATCGACTAACAACCGGATTCCTGCTCACTGCTGGGTAAACAGAGGCGTGTGGAGTAAGGAAAGTTGCCCAATGTTTCGCCCTGCCTGGAATCGAACCCAGGTCCTCTCGCTTGCGAGGTGAGTGCTCTAACCGCTGAGCTCCAACAACAACAAAATTACAATTACATAGCGCCTTTCATGTCGGGAGGACATCCCAAGGCGCATGACAGACAGAGTTACGGACCCGAGTTGAGGGTCAGGGTAGGGGAGGGGGAGGGCAGGGGGGGAAGCAGGGAGATTCAAAGCACGGTAAAGGGGAGAGTCTTGAGGTGGGTCTTGAAGGTGGCGAGGGAGGGGGCGAAATGGAGGGTCTGCGAGACGGCGTTCCAGAGGGTGGGCGCAGAGTAGTGGAAGGTCCGACCGCCGATAGTGGGATGAGCAAGGTGGGGGACGTGAAGCAGGCCAGAGCCCGCTGAGTGGAGGGAGCAAAACAGAATGGTAGGGGGCTAGGAGGTCGGAGAGGTAGTGGGGAGCAAGACCATGGAGGCTTTGAAGGTGAGGCCCAGGATCTTGAACTGTATCCTCTGTGTGATGGGAAGCCAGTGGAGTTGGGCAAGGATGGGGGTTATAGGGTCAGAGAGCCTAGTGTGGGAGAGGACACGCTCTGCAGAGTTCTGGATGATCTGCAGCCTGTGGAGGGAGGAGTTGGGGAGGCCGACAAGCAGTGAGTTTACAGGACTCCACTTTGACTGATAAGCACGATGAAAAGGTGCAGCGTGCATGACGTTTACAGTACAGATACTGCAATACTAGCTTTATCTCAGTCTTTGTCTGACTATTGTGTGTACAAAAATTTGAGTCCATAAGTGATTTGTTCATGAAACATCTGAATTTCAAATCAGGATTATTTTCGCTAAGAATTTGGTCTAACCATGCAAAGCTATTTTGAAATTAAAGTGCCATTTCATTGCTTATAAAGGGAGGCATTACTTGTTTTTTAAAAAAATCTTAAATCTTTAGAGATGGCAAGCAGAGAGATTGCTGCCACTCCCAGTCAATGTGAGTGTTTAAACAATCATCAAATGTAAAGAAGCTGTCAGGCGATGGTACATCCTGGGTGTGTGTGAGTGAGTGTGTATCTGTGCAGTTAGTTAAGGAAATGAGAATATGGGCTGCTGTCAACCCAGTCAATTAAGAAAACACTTGATGTGGACAGTTTCCTCCCATTCATGGCAATGCAAGTAGTCACCCTGGGTTAGGTGTGCCCGTATGATCTTTCAAAGGCCCTTCTAGGAACAAATTCCCATCTTTCCCAACTTCCTACAATTGTTCTTGCTAAAGCTGAACAAGCTATGTCTGGAGCTTGGAAAAGGAGGGACCCTGAAAAGTTGCTATTTCCTGTCACTTACCAGAGTGACTGCCAAAGAGGGAGGGCATGGGATGACTTGTGACATGTTAATAAATGATGGAATTTTACAAGAGAGGGCTGTTTAATTAGACTCCCAGCAGACACCTGAAAATAAAGGGCTTATCAAATTAAACAATGCTTTTCTACACCAAGATAAATGGCACAATCTTTTTTTTATATAATTGTAGCCCGTGGCACAAAGCACATGCAATATGTTTTCATTATTTGTTGAGACATAAAAGTTAGACCATCAACAAGCTGGTCTAGACTGAAATTTTAATCAGGATTCATACACAAAGGCTTAGCAGCACATGAAAGGTTATTAAGATCACTGGAAATTGAGTGACAACCACACAATTCCAGGAAGAGATGATAAGACTGAATTTTTCAAATATAGTCACAGCGACTGCCTCGGAAGATAATGGCTATGATTTTTTTTTAAAACAAACTTTTTAATATTTGAAAATGTGAGAAGATATTGCGACATTTATTTCTAACGAAGTATCCAGCTTTTTCCTATTGCCTCAATCGAACTGCGCTCTCTGTCTCCTCAAAATCCTATCATGCACACATCCTGAAACTGGAGATAGAATTTCATTTGTGTTTTCTCAAATCTGATTCACTCTGATTTTAGACTTTGCAGCCGACATAATACATACACACTAAAGCTGAAATGTATACATAGCGCAGCTGAAATATGCTGCACATACTTATTATCACAGACATTTCAATTAATTATGTAATTTAATTGAGGATTACAGTTTCTCTGAGTCTCTGTTTGTTTATATATTTATTAATCTCTCTTTTGACTTCACCGAAAGGCGGTTAGATGCTGCTGGAGTAAAGTCTTTCACATACGAGTGGAAACAATGTTGGGTTAATGGTAATGCGGCTTGTGATTTAAGTTAAAGTTCAGTTTATTTTTCATGTAGTCTGGCGAAATCGAGCTCTGAAATTCTGATCCAAACATAATATACAATGAAGAGGGATTGGAGATTTTACCCTTTCTTGGCTAACAATTCCCTCCTCTCCCGTTTCTTTCCTGTCACTCATGGTGCATGATTTATTTATACATGTAGGATTGTATAGAGTAAGCGTTTATCTCTAGAGGCAAGTATGGAACACAATAGGACCAAGTTACAGCTAAAATAGATCAAAGAGTTCAGAAGAAAATGTCAAACGAACATCTATTTTTCTCTCCAATTCTCATCTCTAGCACCTCAATCCTTTTAGTCTACTGGGACATCCAAGGTCTTCCAATCACCTCCAATTTGAATTGTTTTCTTTAGGCATTTGATATGTACCCCATTCCTCCCTCCTCCAGTGCTTCTCACTAAGATAAAACCGTACAAAATTTAGTACTTATGCAGGGGATATATGGCGATTGAGTACTGCACTTACCCTGCCTGTACTATTTGGCAAATAATTAATAATTCTTTATTTTGTACTAACTTGCCCTATTGTTAACTTAGATGTTTGTACAACCAAGTGCCTTATCTTTTCCTGAGTTTTAACCGAAACACACTTTGCTTGGTTCCCTGGAGCTGCAGAATCCTCCCTGTGTAATGTTACATTAAAACAATTCACTCCTAACATCTCAACCCCTGTTGAAAAATAATGAAATTATATGCAGAGGTTTTAACAATCACAGGATGATAGCGTGATATGAAAAAAATGTGTATTTAGGTTGTTAAACCACAGGTTACTCAAGATTGAAAATGTTTTAACAGTCTTAATCATACCCTACAAGACTTAAAAAGATGAGTCTTACAGGATTTGGTTAAAAAACAAAGGTTAATTTCCATATGGTTAAATTTGTTCAAGTAAACTTCAGTCTAATTCCTTGTAGCCTTAAAAACTTTTGATCAACTGGGTGTCTGACATATCATCAGGTTTATGAATATCCAAACGAGACAGAGTTCCACCTGTGTATTCCACCTCGAGATGGATTAGTTCTCCATTCAATTTGTTCCCCAATTAAAGTTTTTTTTCACCATTACCCTCTGTGCTCTGTCGGAGAGAATGCTGTGAGCAATATATGTTAGACCAGAAGTCCTGATATAATGTAAATGTTAGTTCAGGGTTAGTTTATTCCACTTTACAAATGTAATATTCCTGAGGTTGAGATCTTTTTCTCTGTGTGTTCTCAGTAACCTATCAGTTTGAGCTTTTAACGGCGGTAAAGAGAAATGTTCATTCGCTTCAAAGGAATCAATGCTGGAAAAGTAGTATTTGTTTTCTTCATGGGATCAAAAGGACCTTCTGTATTGCTGGCCAACTCGCAATGTTTTCTCAGTGTAGTATTACAACAACTGAAATGCAATACAAGTTTTGTGTGGTAAAACTCAAGGTTTGATAAAGGGCCACAAATATTAAATGCAATGCAGATGCATTAAATCAATAATCCGGGGAACTGACTGGTATAAAGGTTTAGCCAGAGTTAATGCTAAGGTGCTTTTCTTGAATTCATGCTGTGATTTATTTTGCCTTTATTGAAACAGTACTGAAATATGACAGAAGGGAACAGCTGGGCTTCTCAGTACATTAACACAAGGATTGACCCGTATCTTCAGTCACAAACAATAAAGCTGAGTAGAAACTCGGTTCATTACGAGTTGAGTTGCTTCAACTTTTTTTTGTTTAGTCAGTCCTCTACGAAGATGCTCAGATGTGAGTGGGTGTGAATGCCTGGCACAGTAACATGCTATCAAAAGAGTACACATATTTATAAATCTGTTCTAAATTATATAAATGCATCTTGTTTGTGTCTGACCACTGAATTCAGAGGGTATGAAACCTTAGTATGGTGTTTTCAAATGCAATACACGACAATGTCTTTTCCTCAACATTTTATGCAGAAATCTACATGTTCTTTCAGATTATATTACTGTGCATTTAGTGGTTTGAACTGGCTGTAATGGTACTTAAAAGGTCAGTTTATAAGTACAGTAGCTTGAGATGGTCTTATACTTGAAACTGCCTGAATATTGTAAATGCCTATTGGATTTTCATTGATGTTGGAGCCTTCATGAATCTGTCAAGAATCAAATTACTTGCAGAAAAAACAGGAAATTAAATTCAATAGACTGATGCACAAAGCTGGGAGCTAATTTGACATGGACCACAAATGAAGAAGAAGCCTTCCATAAAAGACTTTATTTTATTATGATTGTCTAAGTCCATTGAATTGTTTTATATATTTGTACTGTACTTAACGGCTGTAAATTTTAAGAAAAACTTAAAACGTGTTGTTTTGAAGATTCAATGAAAGCTGGTGATTTATATTTTAATTTCAAGCGGAGAATGTATTAGAAAATAAACAGCTCTGAGTGAGTGCCTTCAGAACAGCCTCCCTGGTGGGAAACTGAGGGATACTAGTTGTGCAACCTAGGCGTCAAGTTCGACCCGCAGGTGGCCTTCCTTCCCCACATCCGGTCCTTGACCGGGATGGTCTTCCTCCACCTCCGCCACATTTCCTGCCTCTGACCGTACCTTACCCCAAATGCAGCTGAATCACTCGTCCATGCGTTCGTCACCTCCTGACTCGACTTTTCAAATGCCCTCTTCGCCGGGCTCCCCAGCTCCACCATGCCCAGAATCCCACTGATCCAAAGTTCCACCGCCCATATACTCACCCGCACTAAACTCCGTACCCCCATCATACCAGTTCTAGCCAAGCTCCACTGGCTCCCTATCACCAAACAGGTCGATTTCAAGATCCTCACACTCGTTTTCAAATCCATTCGTGCCCTGGCACCTCCCTACCTCTCCGACCTGCTTACTCCCCAACCCGCTACCTGCTGCCTCCACTCAACTGGCTCTGGCCTGCTGCATGTCCCTTGTGCCCTCCGTTCCACCATCGGTGGCCCTGCTTTCACCCCTATGGTCCTCTGGACCACTCTTCCTCTATCCCTCCGCCATGCCCCTTCCTTACTCAACTTCAGATCATTCCTCTTCGACTGTACAAACGGTCACTTCCCCCCTTCCCCCAGGCCTCTTTTTCAAGACCTCACAATCTAAATTTACATGTGAAACTGTTTTCCACTGATTGGCATTGCCTTCAGTAAAATGAACCAGGATTTAAAGATGGCCTAAAAAATTGTTTTTAATTCTTTTGTGACTTTTTTCAGGACCAGAGACAAGAAACTGTAATAGTAGAATGTTATTCTTTGTTGTGAAAACATTTTATTACATTTTATTACATTTGCCGAGCCGGAAGAAAAATATGCACTCGTGATGAGAATAAAGGAAGCCTGCCAATTAGACTCATTTGGAGATTGTCTAGAGATCTGACAAAGTTTATAAACGTTCCAGAGATTGTTCATATGTGACAGGAAACGTTCATTTGGATACTTACCTGCTTTATTAATTCTTAGAGAAAACAATGATTTCTTTCAAGATTTTAACCATGAATAGCTAAATAGTTTACAACCACAGTCTGTAATGTCTAGTCTTAAAGACAGTTATTATCATCAAAAGTGTTTGTCTTTTACAGGAAATTCCTATGGATTGATGGTATGAATAGCTCGGGCAAGATTTTCAGAGAAGGCTTTATTTAATTGAAGCTTTTTGGTTTTATACAATGAAGATTTGCCCACAAAATATACAGCCAATTCAGTTCACAGTATATTTTGTGAGGCCCTTTGAGACGTCTCGAAGCGCTCTGAGACGCCGCTGTATAAGTGGGCACTAAATAAGTGCAAGTTGTTGTTGTTGGCACTATATCAAATGCAAGGATTATTATTATAAGATGGGTAGTTAGTCCTGTGGTCAGTCCTTCCCTCAGCACTGAGTATACAATTGCCTTTGTCAACAAACTCTCCAGTTCTGCTGGCTTTGTCTGTAGTGATTTGTTTGCTGCTTGTCTCTCAGCGGGGGGGATGACATCCTGTGCAAAGATCATTTTAATAACATCTATGAAGGTCATTGATGAAGAGGCCCAGAGGGGGCCAAGCAAATCTCCCTCAGGGACATCTGATAGTTGTTGTGATTGGAGAATGAAGATCATTTTTTATGACCTGACTTTGCAATCTCGAAGAGACTCACTCAAAGAAAATTACATATGCAGTTCAACAGATTTGACAAGGAGCAAATATTCTAAATGAAGCTAAAATGTAATAATATAATAATCCTAGCGATTGACATTTCACCTACAATGTTGAAACCCCTCAAAGGGCTGCAATGGTAATTGCCGTTAAGCATTGTCACAGTGTATCTGTAAGCAGATAATTTGCACATACCAAAGATCCTCAAAGCCAATTAACCTGGACAGTTAGGACACTGGGAGAAACTTGCTTCTCTCTTTTTTGCATAGTGACAAGATCTTTAACATATTAGCATATTGTTAACATGGATTTCAATCCTGCCCAAACTTGTGATGAACACATTCATCCTTTTCAATATGAGTAATGGTCCAAAGTGTAGAGAGTTTTTGCATGGCTTTAAGATAAGCCAGAAAATTGATGGTGTGGGGTCCCCAAAGTGGAGTAAAGGATGATATACATTCCTGGAACTGTCGAGATAGAGATTTGATGTGTATCTAACATGTTATATCTGAACAGGTGATTGCTTGAAAATGAGGGTGACTGAACATTGAAAAGCACATTTTGATGACCATAAAATCCACAAAAAAATAAAAAAAATTTGCATTGTGTTAAAACGAACAATTCATACCTGATTTTGAAATTATTCACTGATTGTATAAAATTAAGTTTTAAAACAAATAAATTTGCTCTTAAAAGGCTGTCATTGGAAAATCTGTTAGCAAAGTATTATCAGAGCTAAAGGATCAGCCAATTGTTTCAATGTCATTTAAGCATTAAATCCCATATTATGGTTATTAGCAGCATTTCATTTGAAATTGAAACAGACCAGAAAATGACAAAGAGTTGTGAATTTTATGCCTTTTCCATTAACTACAAGAATCAACACTGTGTTACTGAGATGAAATAAAATTATGTAATATCCTGATATCTTAGTGATCTTGCACTCCCCACCCTTTAATAATATCAGCAAGAGCCTTATGCAGAAAAATGGGAACAAACTCCATTCCCACAGAACTTCAGAGCTTTGGCAAATGGAACAAGAAATGGTGAACTGAAGTCAGTTTCCTATTCATAAAGGGTTCCACCTCTGGCATATCCGGGTAAATCATATTCAATACTATACTAAAAACCTCAATTTAGACCCAAGTATCATTAATTACATGGCACAAGAATTAAGTAAACTATTTAGCTTCCCAACTCCATAATTACAGTTCTCTGATGTATATTCTCAGAGGTAATCCCAATGATGTATGGCAGCAAGTTCAACGTTTTATTCTCTTGAATAAACACATTCTCCATTTACTCAATATAGAAAATGTGTATGTCATAAGTTGCACTTATAATAGTAATAATCTTTTCATTTATAGCGCCGTTCACTTGGGAGGATGCCTCAAAGCACTTCTCAGGATTTATTGTGAAGTGAACTAGTTATTTGCAAACGAATGTGGCAGCAATTTGCACGCAGCAATGTCCCACATATAGCCATGAAACAAATGACCAATTTATTTGGGGGATTGTTGACCAGGACATCAGGAGAAACTACCTTCTCTTATATAAGCAATGTTTTGTTTCCATATAGTGAACACAATGTCTGTAACATGCCTTGTGACTTGCATTACGCTGCATGGGCTTCCCGATTGTCTTGTGAGTAAAAGACATCAGAAAGGAGAGTACTGCATTGATGCAGGTTTGAATTCTGTGTTGAGTTAACTGCACTGATTCAACTGAGAAACTGCAATTGGCCTCAGTGTAAATAGGGTCAGATTTCCCACTCTTGATTGCTGTCCTGTAACCCCTAGGTGCGTATGCAGGGACATCAAGTGTGGACAGGATCTGGTTTGACTGTGATGCCTCCACCCATCAAACATGGAGAATAATGGAAGAACAGTGGAGTCCTGTATCTCAGTGGTTAGAGCACTCGCATCGCAAGCGAGAGACCTGGGTTCAATTCCCAGCAGGGCAAAACCTTGGGCAAGTTTTCTTACTCCGCACCCCTGATAATAATCCCTCAAGAAAAAAAAAATGAACTGGTCACTTCAAATCCACAACTGTTTGTGGGACACTGCTGTGTGCAATTGGTTGCTGCGTTTCGCCCACAAATATACAGTTAATTCATGCTACAGTATATTCTGTGAAGTGCTTTGAGACATCTAGATGACGTGAAAAGTGCTATACCAAATGCAAGGATTATTGTTATTATTATATATTAATCATTTGAGAGACGTGCTTCTCAGCACTCACCGACTGGTGGAATTGGGACAATGTATCGGTTAAAACTGAGAGAGGATCTTACTTATTTGACATTTGCTGTGAGATTGGTCAATGCTGGGAGGTGACATGAGGAAATTCTCTCTACAGCAATTCAATGGCATCAGAGAGAAAGAAATGTGTTAGATTTAGACGCCAAATCGATTGGGATGTTTAAAAGGGATATGGAGGTGGTGAAATGGGCTGTAAAATATCTGCTGTGATTTAATTAAATGGCAGAATAAGCTTTGCTTCGCTGAACGACCTCCTCCTGTTCTTACATCCCTTTTTAAGTAAGTTAATTCCTTCCGGCAGCATCTGGCAAATCCTTAGTGTTGCCAAATGTGTTTTCCTCCAAAAATGTCATGGTACAGCAATTTGATGTTGCTGCTCCTACAATCTCTTATCTGTTGATCCTCAGACCATATTTACTTGTACTTTTCAAAACTGTTCTATTCCTGTGAAGAGAATAGAGGTCAACTCTATATTATCAGTTCTTAGGAATAATTGCATTTTCCATGCCAATCTCTGGGCCTGATAAACTAAGATAATTGCAAAGCTAATTAATTTGATGGTGGATAATAGCACAAAATTATCAAGCAGACAGTCATTGCTCCAGTTCCTCCTTATGTGTATATGCCTGTTGTGCAATGATGTGAGGTGAACCATGTTAAAGTGCTTTTTCAAAAACATTCAGTTTAGGTTGAACTAGTTTTCAGTTTGAAAGTAAAAGGATGAAAGATTTATAATAATTGTAGGAAATATAATTCAAAATCTTGCGGGTCATTAGTATCTCGCAGCTGAAATTTCTGATTACATTAGTCCGTAAACATTTCTCTAAAATTATTGCAATATTTGCCTAAAAAATATGAATCCTATGAAACACTTTAAGGTGTCTCAAAACATGAAAGGCACGATATCAAATGCAATACTTAATGTAATTCTATTAAAGTTACTTATATACCAATTATTAATAATAATAATAATAATCCTTGCATTTGATATAGTGCCTTATCACATCTTCCAGACGTCTCAAAGCGCTTCACAGAATATTCTGTAAAATGAATTGACTGTATATTTGTGGGTGAAACTTGGCAGCCAATTGCGCACAACAGTGTCCCACAAACAGTGGTGGATTGAAGTGATCAATTTTTTTTTCTTGAGGGATTATTATCAGGCGTGTGGAGTAAGGAAACTTGCCCAAGGTTTCTCCCTGTCAGGATTCGAACCCAAGTCTTTCGCTTGCAAGGTGAGTGTTCTAACCCTGAGCTACAGGACTCCTTATTAACCTCAAAATAGCCAAATGATAATAGTGGTTTTACTATGCAAGAGTTAAACAATAGAATTTTAATTTTAAGGGGAATTTTAGAGTGTTATTATAATAAAGGGAATATATTTCCCAAACCGTTTTTGTCTGCTTTGATTCTCATAATTGATATTGCAAATTTGTTTGGGTCTTGATGTGTTCTCATCTTCAAGAGGTGAGCTGTAGATATGTGGAAGGGGGCTGAGCCCAAGCCAACCATCATTTGAGTACATCTGTAATCAGTATCAGCAACAACATGTAAATAGATTTCTGATCATCCCTACCTGCTTTAAATTGACATGCGCCTTGCATTGAACTGGTTGTGTTTCTAATCTTCTTGTGAGATTACAACCCATGAATGTCATCCGGGCTCTAGCTCAGAAAAAAAGTAGCCTTTCAACTTTGGATGAACTTTCAATCGAGGAGGAAGACTATTATATCTCTCTGTTCATTTCGAGATTCAAATAGATCATCACACTGAATGCTCTGGGCCTCAGTAACTTTGGGCCACAGGCTCAGTCTCTTTAACTTGACAATATTGGGATTAATTTGTGGTATTTTGTAATGGGATTCATTACTGAGTGGAGTTCCCATGAGTCGGTGTGAAATATGTCTGGTTACCAGGAGGAATTCCCATTTGCCCGACTCAGATTCCCTATTAAAGAAACGTGTTATGAAATACTTAAATTAGGCTGCACCATTAAGGATAACAAAATAGTCAGTTAATTGAATGGTTTCAAATATCAACATAAAGATTTGGACCTCAACCAAGAAATGGATTAAGACTCTAGGTTACATAACAACTAATAACAATAATAATCCTTGCAAAACAACATATTACATCATTGAGATGTCTCAATGCGCTTCACAGGATTTTACTGTGAAGTTTCGTGAGTGTAGATGTAGGCAAACACAATAACTAATTTACAACCCACAGTATCCCATAAACAGCCATGAAGTGAGTATTGCAAACTATAATAAAATCCACACATGCACAATTCAGATATGACAGGATTGATTTAAAATTTTATTTTCCTTCAATGTCTCCAATTTAGGGATCATCCATAATTCTCATCATTTTCATTAGACTACGACAAGTCTGAGAAGTTTGATGTTCATACTTAAAAGGGATTCCTTAAATTGACATGATGTTTGCAGTAAGCCTTTTGGGAGGTGGGAAACAGGAAGGGTGGAATCCAAAATTGCTCTTTACACTCCCATTAACTAATGGAGCATATGTTTGTCAGACCAAAGTGGTATTTTCTTCCACACTGATTCATCCTCCTTATGAGAATGACAGGCTGACCCGTATCATGTGCATCCTTTGGAATTTTGTGACACTTTAATATATCTGCAGTAATTTGCTTCCAACCCTACAGTGATTAGCGCAAGAAGCCTGATACATATTTGCTCCAATTTGCCCTTGTCAGGGAATTATGAGAGATCTGAGTGGAGTGCTGGACTTGCACAATTCAACCCATGTACAGCAAGCACACTATTAACTGGTGCTGAATAGCAGTTAACATTTCTAAAGTGGTTCACAAGATAGAAATCAGTCAGCCTCTCTAATAACATTTAAAAGCAATAGCCAACAAACTGTCCAAGAAGTTCTAAACTATTTTGTAAACTTTTAAGTTTGTTTGAAATGTATTGCAGTCTAACCAGATATGTATTCAACTCATGGGATTGATTCCACCATAAAACCACCTCCTGAATTATTCTCCAGTTTTAGCATTGGTTCAGTGAGGGAGGCATATGACTCCTCTTAATGCATTTATTAATTGTTTTCATGAGAACTGACAGCAACACAATTTATCAATAAAAAGCTTCTCGCTTTGAACCTTGTAACTTCAATGTGAGGGAAAAAATCATTAAATCAGATGGTGCTGGACTGGTGAGCATTTCAAAGCAGATTAACAACATCAATTCATGTTTCTGCCAATTCTGTACGTCTCTTATTGGTGTAACCCTCATTAACCTGGATTCAACCTTAAATTTCTGGGACTAAGACCCAGTGACGTAAATTACTACATTAATAATTCCTGTGATGTGTCTTTGGAATTAAATTTGTATTATAAGAGCTCTGCTATGTGCAAGCCATTTATAACCTCACGGGCACATAAGTCACAGCTTACTCTAGGGAAAGTAATAACTTTCTGCGAGAATACAAATTCACCTGGTGTTCAAATCCATTCACTCCCTGGCACTTCCCTACCTCTCCGACCTCTTCACTCCCCAATCCACTAGCCGGCGCCTCCGCTCGACTGGCACCGGTCTCTTGCTCGTCCCTTGCACCCTCCGCCCCACCATCGGAGGTCGTGCTTTCAGCCACTCCGCCCCAAAACTCTGGAACGCTCTCCCTCAACCCCTCCTCCTTGGCCCCTCTTTCAAGTCCCGCCTGAAAACTTTCCTGTTCGACCGTGCTTATGGTCACCTGCCCCTCCTCCCCGGCTCGGAGACAGGCTCCGCCACTGTTAAGCGCTCTGAGACGCTACCCTACATAAAGGGCGCTATATAAGTGCAAGTTATTGTTGTTCACGGACTGTGATTATTATAACGTATTGCTCGTGTGATGATTCATTGAAGACAGTTTCTACTCAAACAAGCAGATTTGCTCCCTATTTACTGTTGTTTTGTTTCTGGTACAAATAGTCATTTGTCTATGGTGATATGTTTTTTTTCCAATCTCCTTAAGGGAAATTTCTCTGAAAATATTGTTTAGCAACCCATTTCTTTATAGTTTGACAGGAGAAAAACTGATGATCATATTTCATTTCTAATGAGTAATGTGTTTATGCCCGTGCATCTTCTCTTTGCTAACATGCTGACCAAATGTTCTTCATGAAGGATAATCTCATCAGAATGAAAGACCGACAGTGTTTTCTACATTATGTGGCTGTGGGACATTGTTTCCGCAAACTAGCTGCCTCATTTCGCCAACAAACCACACAGCCTCTGCAGTTTACAGTAAGTCATTTGAAGCACTTTGTGACATCCTCCTGACATGAAAGGTGCTATAACAAATGTAAGGATTCTTATAAGCTCTGGTTTAAAAATGTCATCTTGTATCCCATTGCATTTGCAATCTCAATTGTACGGCAGTTAGCGTTTGCTCCAGGGAAAGATCTAAAGGTCACTGTCTTACTGGGTCCGTTCTGGCAGTAGGAAATAGCATTTGCTGATTCTGCAGAAATACTTCTGGGTGCAAATCCTGACATAATACATCACCAGCACACCAAGCTTGCGAGTCAATATTAGCTACCTCCAACGCAACAAGAGTGCGATAATAACCAAGCTTATCGCATGTACCAACAGAAGATTAATCAGCACAATGTTTTTAGCATTGTTCAAGGGTTCCATAAATACGTGTCTGATTTAATGTCAGGCCTGTCTTTTATAACTTCTGTTTTGTATGTCCCAAAATCTGGTTCAGTTATGATCCTTATTCCCCATCCTGCTTTACTTACAAATGTAGCCAATATGCTTAATAGATATTGCTGAAGCACTTTGAGCTGTTTTAATGTTGTAGGGCTATAAGGAATGCAAGGATTCTTTTATTTTTACTGGCACGTTCCAGGATACAAAACTAGCTTTTAGTAAAATTAATTCTCTCGCTCGTCATCTTGTCTGGTTCCAAATCGTGATCAAATCTGCTCTTCAAACCCTACAATATTGTTATTCAAGCCTAGCTCCTGGCTGGCTTCTAGCTTGGCCTTGAGGACTAGTTTTGTTTGCCTGCTGTTAAATGTTTAACTATTATATGATCGATTACTAACATTCTTCCCTGTAAAGCAGATTGTTGTTGCTCTGCGCTCAGTTCCAGCTTCAGTCATGATCCTGTTGTTTGTCACAGGTTTGCTTCAGATAGTCCATTCTGTGCCATCATGGCAAGGAGATTCCTCAGGTAAATGTATTTTACACACGTACAACAGTTACATGATTACCTTTACAGAAATTTTCAGATATTCTTGAGGTATAGATTTCTGCAAGTGTTAAATCATATGTGTTGATGCATTGAGAACCAGGAAGCATTGATTTGCACTAAATGGTGTGTGGAATCTTTGAATTAATGAATATTCAAGAGTAATTTCTGCACAAGAGGCCATTTAGTTCATTGATTTTGTGCCATTTTAGCTTTCCACTGGAGCTATCTATGCTCATCCCATTTCTTTTCTCCCATTCTTTTTTATATTTTTGTTTTCTTTTACAAGTGATAAGTCTCTTTTATATTGGTTTGGAGTTTGTGCATTTTAAGTGAGTTCAAAATTGGCAATTTCAAGTTAATTTGGAAATACCAGAATGTGGGGTTTTAACCCATTGAAGCGCTTTGAGATGTCTCGAAGACGTGATAAGGCGCTATATAAAAGGCAAGAATTATTAATATTATTATAACCTTCCAAATTACAAGCTACAATGGGGCCTAAATAAAGACTATCCAACTTGAGAAGGGTATTTATTATTGGGGAAGACATGAATTTACTGTCCAGAATATGTTAAGATGTAATGTGAATATGCAAACCCTTAAGAATAAACGATCTATAGTGATGTTACTACTCACTCATTAACTCAAATGGTATTTGTCTCCAGCATGTAGGAAATTTCCAAATCCAGTGAATGGGATTTCATACTGTCGGACTGATTATTGCGTTGTTCGTTGCAATGAAGGATTTGACTTTGAAACCGAACCTGCAGTCGGTTACTTCTGCCATCCATCTGGAGTGTGGACAGCAGTGCCCACAAGTAGCAATGTCCCATGGCCAAACTGCACAGTAAGAGGTAACGGCCCTATCCTGCCTCTCTCCTTGTCAAGCAAATGAATATTTCTTAAATTTCCTGTCCTGTTCAGCTTGAGGTTCAGATTATTTTAGAAGTATTCAGTACGTTTTCACAAGTAGCTTTTTTAAAATTCAAACAAAATACTTATAATCATAAAATAAAATATGCAGATGAAAACTGATAAAACTCTCACATGTTTGGGTATGTGCTCCAAATCGTATGTCGCTAAGGTCTACAGTATAGCACAAAACGATCACCAGAAATAAAATGTATTGACGCTGAAGCACTTAATTTAATTTCTGAAGCTAACTGTACATGCAAATTTGCTTAATGCTTTTATTTGCATGATTTTACGTGGTTGATGGTCTTTTGTTCCAAACAATAAATCACCAGCTGCAAATTGGAAGTACAAGGTGGAAAATTTACCGAGAAAGATCTTTTGGATATATTTTATATTCAACAACATTCTTTGACTTTGCTTTCTTAAAAAGGGAGAAACTTTCTTCCTCTGATTAAAATCCACCCATATTTTTGTCAGGCAGAACATGAATAACACATTAGCATTCTCAAGTGGATTACTAAATATGCTTTCAAAAACATATCTAATCATGATAGATATGGAAGTAATCAATTAATCAGTTGACAATGACAACGAGATTAAGAGTGAAGGTTAAATCCCATTCCCAGCCACTGAATCAATGTGCCCAACATATCTATTTTATCTTGGCATATTACTTGTGTGAACGCAAACTGTAAAATAATCTGACAAGTCAATCTGCTTGGCGTTTAAGATGGCGGTAAAGATGAATATTAATAATTTATACAATATAGTTTTCTTTGTGAGGAATCAGTTCCTTTGTGTTAATTATGAATACAGTTTCCCAATGGATGTCTTGATAAACCCACTCCATAGAGTAAAACTGAACCATACCAATCAGGCAGGTGACAGGCTCAGCGCCAGGTTTCCTCTGCATTACCAACATACAATTGAGATTTATAAAACACCTTTCATGATCAGGAGGTCATCGTGAAGAGCTTGACACTGCTGGCTGGGCACCCGAGTAGGCCGAAGAGGGTAGGGAGGGGAAAGGTGACCGAAAGCGTGATCAAAGAGGTAAGTCTTGAGACTTGCCATGAGCTCTTTAGTTTCTCTCAGACCTAATAGTATAGAATAACAGTTTAGCAATACTAAATAGCCTGAGCTAGGGGTTGCAAACATTAGCAGGGATTTGTGTACCTAGTCAGTGTCCAGTGACTTATATTGGATAGTACGCATGTGTGGATGTCAGGTGAGGACAAGATCAAGCTAGGCTCTGATCCTCTCGTCAGCCTGCCATAAAAATCGCTGTCCCCCTAGGGATTCTTATAATTAAATACACATTAGGTTGCTACTGTCACCAACTGACACATTGCCCGCACAGAAAAACGTCACTCCACTTTACAATATATCCTATGAAGCGCTATACCAAATGCAAGGATTATTATGATGGTTAGACCACCACAAACCCACATTGAAAATAAATAACCAATTGTGCTTGATACCAAAAGGTAGGTGGCACCTTGGGAACCACATCCCAGCGAGAGTTACTGCCTGAAAGGAGAAACGTTGAACCTCAGTTCTGATGAACGATGTTCTGTGTAAAACATCATGAGTGGTGGAAATCAATGAATTGCTGAGGAGATTCAGTATATAACAAAAAAAAACTCTGGTTTAAATCCTGGCAGAAAAATAACATTTTCCACAATCCTGAAACACTACTAATGTTTGAAACTCATCTCGTGTACGTGTTATGCGAGCTTGCTGATTGTTATTCTATGTGAACAAATATCTCCAAGTTGAATAGGAAACGTTAAATGTGCCAGATTGCCAACATTTCTTTCTATTCTCTGATTCTTTCAGTTGTTTTCTGCTTTGCTGAAAGGTTGGCCTTGTGCCTGAAACTACATTGCAAATATCTGTTAATTCTGCTTCTTTTTAATTGTTTTAGCATCCCAAATACCCTCTCCCCCACCCCTCCCTCCCTCCTTACTTGTTTCCTCATTTTATCACCGTAGCAGTCGAATCAGATAAGAAAGCACATCAGTTGGCGCCTTCCGGTTCTTTGAGTTCCTCTGTCTCAGTTTTGAGTGCTTACAGGTCATGCCCTCATCCATTGTGCCATGATCCTGTCTCATGACACTCCTTTTTATCACTCAAACCTACCCGGCATTTCTGGAGAGACGTATGTAAACACAAGAATACACCAATTATCTGCTGTTGCCACATACTGATGTTTTTATTCTGTGGATGTTAGCAATGATTTCATGTTGAATGCTTTGTCTCCGGCATTTGGAAACCAAAACCATTTTTTTAGTTATCATAATCCTTTCATTGGAGTGGAGTCCTCTAGCTTAGTGGTTGCAGCATTCGCCTCCCAAGCAAGAGGACCTGGGTTCAATTCCCTTCCCGGCAGGACGAAATGTTGGGCAAGTTTCCTTACTCCACACTCCTCTGTTTACCTGGCAGGAAGTAGGAACCTGCTTGTAAGTTAATTGGCGGAGTGCTTTTCCGGGGGTAATGATCCCTTAAAAATAACAATAATAATAATAATTTGGTAACCCAATCCATGATTGTTTATGGGACACCTCTGTGCACAATTGGCTGCTGCAATTCTCCCACAAAATACACTGTCAATTCACTTTTATATTCTGTGAAGCGCTTTGAGATGCCTGTTCAGGTGGACGTAAAAGATCCGATGGCACTACTCAAAGAGAAGGGAGTTTCTTCTGTAGGCTTGGCCATCATTCCTTCAGATAAAATTGGTGATTTACTAATGGTTGTCTATGCGACATCATTATGTTCAAATTGTCTGCCACTTTTGCCCATAAAATATATCTGAAGTGCTTTGCGAAGACATCTTCCTGATATAAAATGTGCGATATCAAATGTAAGGGTGATTATTATTATTGTTATTAGTTTATCATCAATAATAATTCCATAAGTGAGAGATTCTCCTATTCAATGTAGCTTGCTTTCTGTCATTATAAATGACATTGCTAGAACACTAAACTGAATCAATCTTCAGACATGATTAAACTAAGGTTACAAGATCAGATCCTGAGACTAACAGAATACTGAGAAAAGCAGTGAGTCACTAACACAAACCCAGACCTTAAAACAAATTGTCACTGGAATGGTTCCCAGCTGTTTTCCCTAATTGCCTGTTCCTATAAAACATATGAAAAATACATGTCAGAAGAACAATTTAGCAATCAAATGCTTGGTAGAAATGCGAATAAATAATTATGATTATTTGAAATATTAAAATTACATTTTGATTTGGGAAAATACATCAAACCTCTGCGACTGGAATGAATTTTGGCATTAATAAAACTTGCAAAATACAGCGATGTGACCGACCAAAATGGGTTTCTTTATTTCTTTGCCTAAAATGCAGGATTTATAATGTAGTTGTGTAAATATCAAATTCTTCTGCTAGCCGGATTCCCATTCGTGCGAATTCAATTCTGACGTGTCCAGAAATTTGCGTTGTAAAGGAGTTCGCTGGTGTGATGCACATCTGAGACTCTTGCGGTTTTAGCAAATTATCCTGAACTACATCACTGTTCTTAGGACTAAATTTAAAGACCTGGGCTGACTTGGCCTGGTCTTTCCTGGCCAACCATCCAGCAGATGAAATTTGGTCATTCACTCATGGCTCTTTGTGACACTTTGTTGTACGTAAATTGACTGCCGAGTTTGCTTACAAAATGCACAGCCATTGCAGTTTACAATAAATCCTGTAAAGCACTTTGAGACATCTTCGTGAAGTGAAAGGTGTATATTATTATTTACTTTAAAGGGTTTTTAAACTTCTGGAAAATTCAAAGGTTTTTCATCACTGGACAATTTAACATCTTATCGGAATGCCCATTCCACGTATTTACAGGTCAAGTTTGTCCAGAAAATTCTGCCACAGTATAAAACCTCTGGGAGCTGATTTATGGCAACAGAAGCTTAAGACGAGAATTGAATCTGTGATCCATTGACCTGTACGGCTTAATGCTTTAACTCACTTGGCCAACGGGAGAGCCCCATAGGTCCTACTTGCATTAATTGATGCATTCATAACAAGTGTGGTATAAATTTCCTCCTTCAAAGTACTGTAATTCCAAATGAGGTTTATTGCTTATTTAGATCGCTGCACTTAATATACTGCAGCAGTAATGGGTTCGCTACATGTATTCAGTCATACAAACAAATGCTTAAAAGAAATCAATCACTTACTGCTCTGACAATCAAGATTGAGACCAACGCAACCCATAGTGAATTTATTAACAATAGTGGATGTTGATTCAGTAATATCTTAAGTGTGCATATGGACAGCATTTTAACTATCTATCACAAGATCAGAAAGTTTATTTGGATGAAGAAGACCCTTTGGCACACATGATCTCATCTTTCCAGAATACCCAGTCGTCAGATTGTCCCTGCCTCAAACCATTGAGATTTTTTTAGGAAAAAATTCTGTTCAGTTTCCTGGCCTTATCCACTCTTCCCAGTAACCTATTCCAGCCATTAATTACCCTCTGTGTAAATAAATGCTTACTAGTGCCTGTCCTGAAATTGCCCTTTGCAACTCTAACCCAACGCCCCACTGTCTCAGTACATCCCAAAGTATTGTTGCGGATTCACTTTCTGAATCCCATTTCAGATCTTCTAGACCTCTTTAAGGTTCCTTTGTGGGATGTCTCCTTTCAAGACTGGGCTGACTGCATGAGAAATCAAAGCCTTACAAAGTTTCATCATAGTATTTTTAAATTTCAGTTCAGTTGAGCATTCAGCATCTATTGATCATCAGGATGTGGAATCCAGCTGAAAATTAAGGTAGTTGTCAGATCTAAAGAGAGTGTGTTATAGACAGCAGAGCATTTGCAGTTCATTTCACAATGTTCAAGCACAAGCAAGAGCATACATTTTGGCTACAAGTAGTTCTTTTTGAAAATCATTTCCACTGTTTAGACCCTGGAGAATTGCACAGCTCTGCAAGAGTGCTAAATTACAACTGATAACATACCTCCGCAAAGGTTTGTTTATAGGAAGCAAGCATACTGTGATTCCTGGGACAATTCTTTTCCTAGCATGAATCAAATCCGTTTGCAGCCCAGGAAATCTAACTTCTCATAACAAACCAAACATTATCTTTGAAAATATACCACATCGCTCTCATTTCTAAGTCTCCTTTGAAGTCAAAGCAATTAGGAAGAAATGTTCCACAGTTAACCAAAGAAGATATTTTATGAATACAATCATTTTAATGGTTTCATAAGAATTATTTGGTTCGAAACCCTTACAAAAAAAATTGGGGGGAGGTGAAAAATAATGAGGTGTGACGTAATAATTATCACATTGCTGAAAATTGCAGGGGGATTCAGACTCACACACTATCTTTAGATATCACGTGTTTCGCTAGTGATAATTCTGCACTTTGAGATATCCTCCAAACTTGAAAGATGTTCCATAAATATATATTATGTTGTATTGTGTTGCATTTTTCACCCCTAGGTTTACAATTACTGCCCTATGCTACAGGTTTCACTGACTGAATGTGTCGTTGAGCTGTATTCAGAGTGTGCTATGCTGACTCTGATTGATTATTCACTCCTGTTGTCTTAATGTATAGAGGTATTACTTTGTTTAATACAATACTTTGAAAATTAATTTGTACTCGTACATTTAAGCTTTACATTGATACCATTTTGTATGACCAACTGTTGTGTGACTAGACAACAGTATTTAGTATGAAATGGCTGTTAATCAGGATTGTATTTCAGGCAAGGAATGGCCAGGATCAAACTAGTCTGCTGGCAATAAAAAGGCCTAAGGACACATGTAGCGGATCTGTTTTTCGGTTGCTAACAAGAACACAAATATTTTGGATTCTTATCCTTGGGGAACAAAGTTTTTATTTGGTGAAAAACTAAACTGCCTCTCTTCTAGTTTTGCAATGAAATCTTATTTTATAATCATAAACTGGTCTCAGCTGCTTGATCGGGGCAACGCTGGAACTTCATACCTAGAATTTACAGAAACCATAGCATGCCCATAGGCTCAACCCGTCCACATGAGATTCTACCCATCCTAATCCCCATACCCCTCTATTCCCTTCATACTCGTATATGCTTCACAAGCAAGCAGAGGGTACAACATTAAATCCTATAATGGTTTAGGAAGTCAAAACTCTCTAGAAGTTGTAGGAATTCACTGCCAGATCCTCAGTCAGATCACTATATAAAAAAATAGCACAGCATTCTGTTCCTCTCTCAGGGATGAGTACAGCTGGATAAAGAAGCAGATGTCCTGTCTGCTGGCTGCCACTTACTGATTGGCAATTTGTGACCACTGAAAGCTGAATGAAGAAACCATGTTCACCAATATCTGGAACACAGAGACCTTACAAAACGTAAAAATGCTATAATCTTAGTTTCATTACTAGAATTGCTGAATTCTCTAACGCAGCTCATCTCTGATGTTCACGCAGCGTGAATTATTTATTACTATTTTTCAATATGTGTTTTTTTTGAACAAAGATCTTATCAGCCAGATAATACTACTTATTTATCCTCAATATCGTTCACATCTGTTGTTTCTCAGCAGGCAGCCTAGTGAATTTATGGATTTTTAAAAAAAAAATCTGAATTGGGCAAAGGGCCAAGGAACTTCCCACACAAAGTTAACTTTCAAGCATTGCACACAGTTTGAGGATTTGTTGCAGTTAGCCATTTCTTGCTAGTGTATTTTGATGAATAGATTTCAACATGGAAAATAACTGTAAATATCTCTGTGCCACAAAATGCCCTTGAAATTTCAAAAGGATTTCAACACTTGTAGTGTAATGAATGAGGAAAAATAGCCAAAAGTAGATTGCTTTATTCTGATGAATTTTCCTATCATTTTAACATTCAAACAAACAATTGTCATTTTTAGTCGAATGTTTGCTTTATTAAATCCCCACCATTTTCTTTTTCTCACCCTGTGCCACTATTATAATGATAATAGTAATAAGACACACAGTCAATCTATTTCACGGTATATCCTGTGAAGCACTTTGCGATGTCTCGGCGACATGATAAGGCGCTATATCGAATGCAAGGATTTTTATAAATAATAAATAAATGATCCTTACATTTGATATGATATTTCACATAACATCATATGTGATATGCTTTGAAGTGCTTTGAAACATCACTTTCAAAGCACTTCACAGCTTCACAAATGATGAAACTATCTAGGAGAATGAGTAGCTGATTCTGCCTCCTCCACTTTTCTATTTATAAAACATTTATCTCCTTTCATCCTCGGAAATAAAATGATTAAAACCTATAAGTACCAATAGCTCCAACAGGACTGAAATTTCCGATGTCAACCCTGACTAGCGGGTATCAAAAATAAAGCCTGATTATTCAAGCAGAAATGCCGGATTGTGAACAGACTGTCAGTGACTGGAATGTACCGGTAAAACAAAAGGATTAATGTCTTGTTATTCCGATTTAGATTTAACCCTTGGTCTCTGATCTTATGTACATAGAATGAAATAAAAATAGAATTGCGGGAAATGCACAATAAGCTAATCAGCAACCTGTAGTTCTGCTGTAGGGGGTGGACCCCAGTTATACTGTTACCACTGAGATCCTTTGTTATGGACTGAGGTATGGACCTCGGCTACAGATTTTTATACACTGGAGTTATTTGATCACTCTGAATCAAATAGAGTGGTAAACTATTTCAGTAATAATAATAATCCCTGCAACTGATATAGCGCCTTAGCATGTCTTCGAGATGTCTCAAAGCGCTTCGCAGAATATACTGTAAAGTGAATTGACAATATATTTTGTGGGCGAAAATATACCAGAAGTATATATTTAAATAACATAATATTTGAATAACATACTATTTGAGTAATATACTAGGAGGTTATTAATCACTCTAAATCTCTTGACCTCTCTGGATCCTTTTGTATCATTTACATTTACATTATGCTATCTTGCCTTTCATTTCAGGAGAACATCTCAAAGTTAAAATCAGACTATCTCTAGCATATCAAATTCTTCAAATCAAATCAATGATGAAAAATACTAGTTGCAGAAAACAAATTACGGGGTTGACCCAAACTTTGAATGAGCTAGCAGGAACCTATCTAGAGTTATAATTTATCTGTCCTTCAATACTAGCTTATCTAACTACATAATTTATTACATTATGAGTAGTGTGGCACAATGGAGCCAACAAACAATGAACAGCCTTCGTTCACTGTTGATGGGTTAGGACTGAACTCTAGATGACATGTGCAATCTACTGTATAACCGGTTTTGATGCTTATCATGGAGATAAACCATAATGATCCTGAACTACTCTTCAACCTCAAGATTGGCCTGAAGGTAATACCATGATATTTATCAGCAGTTTGTAGGGAAGAACATTATGTACCCATGTTTTACTTCTCTTGCCTCATCAAAGGCCAACAAGAATTATTTAAACACCAGAAATCCTCTGCAAGTCAATTTAACATCTGAAAGAGAGAGATAGATTAACATTCAAATTGAAATATACCAATTTTATATCGAACGACAGGTGATCATTATTAATTTAAAATAACAATATTAACAATGCTTTCATGTGGTGCAGTGCTTTTCACATCAGGAGGTATGTCTCAAAGAAATGAGGATAAGCATGCAGGGAAGAGCTAAGGTTTGAACGTTTCAAGATTAGATTCAGAACTGAAACCTAAAATGTCCCTAAGAAAAAGATCCTGCTCCTGTAGTTTGCGTTAGGCTGGAAATATCAGATGGTCTTTGTCAAAACAATGCAAACATATGGCTCTAAATGGCTAAATATAAGGACAGAAGAAGATAGCACCAGGAGTAGACTATTCAGCCCGCCATTTTGCTCCACTATTTTATTTAGATCATGGCTGATCTGCAACTTAATTCCATTTCTCTGCTCTTTCAATGCATCGCCTGCCAAATATTCATCTCCATTTCTCACGAATACTTCAATTGACTCCGGCATCTACAACCTGTTTGAGGGTAGTGGTAGTGAAGCTCACAAAGTCACTTCTCCTGGTTTCAATTACTGTGAAGATGAGATGAACTGTTGGCAGCCTGGCTCCAAAATTCCTTAAAACACACTTAAAATTCTATCAGGAGCTACATATTAAATGGAGTGCATTACTATTGATGGAGTTTTCAGATGCTCTCTCACTCGTGTAATTCTTGACACTGTTGTTAAGCTTTTCTAACTTGAGGAAGAACCACACTAACTCACCAATAGTAGGCAGGTGACCTTTGTTTTTAAAGGTCTGCCATCATTAATCATGGGATTCTATCTCAGTGGCATAATAACAAAATAAAACTGGTCACGGTGATAGTGATTACAGGCTGTAATCACTCGGCAGTGATTACAGATTGCATTAGATTAGCTTTGAGTTATCTGTATTATTCATATTGTCTTACCAGCATTGTTTGCTGTTAAATTCCAGGCTTTTATGTTATCAGAGGTCTGTTCAGTGCCACACATACACATAAATAAATCAAAATTGTACTTAATGCCTGACCACTCACATACTCAATGACTCCAGAGTTTCACGAGTGATCTGCTTTTTACTACACATGCAGCATTGTCACACAAAGCATTTATCATTGTGAGGCAAGAAAAATGATTACATTTACATTGAACTAAATGTGATGTGGAGGTTAACCACGTTATATTTACCAGAGAAACATGAACATGGAACAGACACTCAGATTGACTCGTAGGTTAGGCTTTGTGTGGCTGTAGAGCAACAAAACAAATAAATATTGCCGGTGATAAAATGTGCATGTCTGAAACAGTAAATCTGAGATGCGTTAGCTTGCACCTTGTTGCCAGTATAATATAATAAATGTTTAACTTGCCAGCACATTGGATTACTGCTGTGCAAGGTTCTTATTGTCTGTTCTTTCTAGATTTGCTATTGACAATGAAAGGAATTTAAAATGTGGAATAGAATTAACACACAAACAAAAATGCCCACACACAAACATCTCTGAATATATCAGTATATATGGATATATGTATATATTGTATATTGTATATATTGTATATATACAATGGAGTCCTGTAGCTCAGTGGTTAGAGCACTCGCTTTGCAAGCGAGAGACCTGAGTTCAATTCCAGGCAGAGGGCGAAACCTTGGGCAAGTTTCCTTACACCACACAGAGCCTAATAATAATCCCTCCAAAACCAAAAACAATAATAAATTGGTCATTTTCAATCAACGACTGTTTCTGGGACATTGCTGTGCGCAATTGGCTGCCGCGGTCACCCACAAATATACAGTCAATTCACTTTACAGTGTGTTCTGTGAAGCGCTTTGGGACGTCCTCCCGACGTGAAAAGCGCTATATCAAATGCAAGGATTATTATTATTATTATTATTATTATTATTATATACACATATTCCTATTCTTTGGAAATAGTTCAAAGTTACCATGGCAAGCAAATGCACTGTTTGTGTAAGAGGCAGCCGGTGAAACAGCTGGGATAAGAGGATATGAATGCTTTGGGGTGTTTATAATTCCACTCCGAAGATGACAAAAATAGATTTCAGGATGTGCCAGGTTTTGGACACTGAACCTGCTTCTGTTTTACAGATAATCCAAGTTGTTGGTTGTGCATGACAATAAGGACAGTAAAAGAACTTTAAATCTGTGTCTGGAGGTAGTGAAGCTGAAGGCATTAATAATTATCGTAAAGTAAAGATAATGCTGTGAAGCATTTTACTATTGCTGTGTAAAGCATAGATCTGTATATTGAGTCGAGGTAGTCTTGCCTTTGGGCCATGAAGTATGAATATATAACTGAGGAGAAGAGATCAGAAAACCCAAATGTAAGTGGAGAAACAAATTAATTTCAAGTTACTTCTATATTCAGCATTGGCTCCTTCAAATAATAATAATAATGCTTGCATTTTATATGGCATCTTATCACGTCTTCAAAACGTCTCAAGGCACTTCACAGAATATATTGTAAAGCGAATTAACTGTATATTTTGTGGGTGAAACTCGGCAGCCAATTGCGCACAGCAGTGTTGCAATTATTACCCCTGGAAAAGCGATCTGCCAATCGACTAACAATCAGGTTCCTAGGCTGGGTAAACAGGTGTGTGGAGTAAGGAAGCTTGCCCTACATTTCGCCCTGGCTGGGAATCAAATCCAAGTCATCTTGCTTATGAGCTGAGTGCTCTAACCTATGCGCTACAGAACTCCACAAATGCTAAACTCCCAATATGATTTACTTCGTAAAATAAGTTTTTAACTGGATGAGATGTTTATCCTATGCCACAGGCACTATACAAGTGCAAGTTATTGTTACGTGCAGGATCCAACATCCATACCAGTGTCAAATGAGTAAATGAAAAAGCTTGTTCCAATTAGTTTTGGAGGTGGGAGAGAGCAGAGGCAGTACAGGGTCAGTGCATTCACAATAACAAGTTTAGTAAACGAAATAAGTTCAGTGATTCTTTCATGTTTGCATTTTCCCTCTTGATCCACTCGCCTTTCTTTCTCTTTTGTTCGCACCTTCTGATTTTGGTGTTCGCTTGTTGTCTCCTGAATAATTTATATCAAACAGAAAGAAAACATTCAGAGACGTTCAGTCGTGGTTTGCAGGAGTATAATTATTACCAACAGCAATGGCACGTGGGTCGATACTTTTATCATGCTCAAGCAAGACTTTTGGGGTTTCAAAGGAATATGACTGGCCAGGGACGCTATAATTTCCTTCTGTACCCATGTTCAGAAGGAGAAAATCAGCCGGGGGCTCTCCCACCAGCCAGAACTCCCTGCTGAAGCCGTGCATGCAAAAGCTACCAGCTGAGGCCAGGAAAGCCTTGGTTGTGATGTCCTTTGAGAGTTGAATAGCCTAGTCAGGCTCAATGATAAGCTCTGCACATGAAGATTTACCAGAGCAAGGTACAGGTGTGTAAGTTGAATCCTAGTAACAGGGAAAAGGTGTTTTGAGGAGGAGGGGTGAGAAAAAACAATGATAAGAAAACCAACTGGTTTATTAATGTAATTATATAAAACAGTTTATTTATTATATTATTGACACCATTTACTGCCCACTAAGATAATTAAATATACTTTTTGTTCCAGTGGAACCAGTTTCTCCTTGTCCACCTTATCAAATCCCCTCACAATTTTTAACACCTCTATTAAATCTCCCCTTAACCTTCTCTGCTGCAAGGAGAATAACCTCTCCTCATAACTCAACCCCTCATTTCCTGGTAACATCCTGGTAAATCTCCTTTGCACCCTCTCCAAGGCCTTGACATCTTTCCGAAAGTGTGGTGCCCAGAACTGAACACAGTAGTCCAGTTGAGGCCTAACCAGTGTTTTATAAAGGTTCATCACAACCTCCTTACTTTTGTATTCTATTTCAATTATCCGGCCCTATAAGCATGACACCGAGCCAGGAACGTTTACTGCACTGACATAAGTGGGCAGCCATGAAATTGCTCCTCACATCACTGTGGATTGGGGTGGAATAGAATTCTGTTATCAAATGACACAAATAGAAGTTTCAGTGTGTTTCCAATCTGAGACTTGCGATTTTATTTTAATGCTCAAAGGTTAATTATTTAAATGTTTTAGTTCGCTGGTTTGTCTGACAGACAGAGAGCTGGAAAGCACGAGCTGCCATGCACACACGGCAACTTCCAATCTCTCAAAATAGCAGCAGAAAATGTGGTGTGGGTTGGAGGAAGAAAGAAATAATGAAAAATAATATCCCCAGACATTAGTCACAAACAAGTCCCCCTCATAAGGTGCCCGTTGTGACTTGTTTCTTTTGCAGAATTTCGGGAATTTGCTCACTATTTCTTTTGTGATTTCCTTTGACCACAAAAGGAACCCATCAAAGAGATAGCATTGATCATTCGCTGCATGGCTGTTTGTGCAGTGTTGCTGTGTGCAAATTGACTGCAGATTTGCCTACAAGTGCAAAGTCACTTCACGTCATAGTAAAATCCGAACATCTTGATGACATGATAAGACGTACTATCAAATGCAAAGATTATATATTTTATCAAAAGGAATTCTTCAAGCAAACAACTTAAACATTCCTGCGCACATACTAGAGGATGTGTTAAAAGCAGCTTTGTGTAAAAATCTCATTTGCAAGTTGACGGCAAATCGTTTTTGCATTTCTTTTCTTTAATTGTCTCTGCTCAAGATTGATTTTATTGCTCCAACCTTTGCTAATGTTAATTAATGCTGTTCTTTAACAAGATACAGTATAAAGTAAATTGCAGAATGACATGGTGATTATGGTTGGTTTAAGAACTGATAATTTTATTTGATCAGCATTCTGTCTTACTGCTGCAGTTTCACATTTGTCACGGGCCTAACATTTGACAGATAAGATCATCCTCTGATTAGAGGACACCTGTTCGTACCCGGACTGTCAAGGATCAATGGGCAATGATGTACCATTGTACCATACATGTAGTTGCAGATGCTATGAATACTGTGCTTAAAGCAGCACTTTTTTATCAGTTTTGGATAGAAGTTACACATTAAGCAACATATCTTATTTAATGACAGAGCTATACTGCTTATTCACTGTGTAATCTAAACAGATTTCCAAAGCCTTTACCTCCATTTTTCTTTGGTGCCGGGTGACTGCCACATGTGAAAATCTATCACCATGCTTAAGAGTATCCAAACCAGACAGAGTTCCACATATGGAAATTTCCCTGTGAACTGGTTGGAATGCACACTCTCTCTTGGGAAAAGTATCCTGCTTTCCTAATTCTGTACTCATTATTCAGCGCAGAGTGGCCAAATGTATATGTGCATTCATACAGTACTCTATTATACAACTACTCTTGCCCCCATTTTACTGATCACTTTGGAGAATTAACTTTATGTCTGTTTATTATTTGGGCCATAAATATATGTTATGCAGTGTTGACACTGGATTTCTGTATAACCCTTCTTAAGAGAAAGGATTTTCCGACACAAACTTAGCATCAGCATAAATTGTGCTTACCAGGATGGTAATGAAAGCCTGATCATACACCAGCTTGCTTTCAGCTTTTTTTTATAAATAAATAAAAAATAGAAAATAAATTGCTTTTCTTTTACAGAGCCTTATTTAATTAAAATGCCTTAAATCCCATGGCATTATTCAAAAAGAGGAGTTTCTCCCGGTGTCCTGGCCAACAATCTCCCAAATAAAATGAGTCATTCACTTCATGGCATGGACATTGTTGTCCACAAATTGGCTGCCACATTTGCCTACACAATCACTACACTTTATAGTATGCAAGTGTAAAGTGGCCACTAAGTGTACAGTATGCGAACGTGAGGATATTTATAAGTGTAGTGACTTCTTGTGGGAAAATTTCACATCCATTTGCAGCAACAAGGTCCTATAGGCAATTATGGATGGCATCTCTGACTAGAGCGCCAGGCTAGACCTTGAGCTCGCAAATAGCTTATTAAACTATGTATACCACGTTCATTCCTTTTGAGCGTCACATAGGAGTCTGTAATTTATTCATTATTTTTAATTACACTTTGCTAGAACTAAAGTTGTTTTCCCGAACAGTGAGTTATACAAATTATGATGAATTATGCGCGTGGGTTTTAGAAAACCTTGAACTCTACAGGATAATGTGAATCCTAAACTAAAAGGGTTCTTTACACTTGACTCCTGACTCATATCCATGCGACTGGATTTAACCATTCTTGCATTTAACATTTGCACCTCTCGTGCTGGGAGGATGTCTCAAAGCCCTTCACAGCATATAGTGTAGTAGTTATGTACTGTGCAAGTGATTTGACTATAAATGTTCCCAACCCTGAAGAGAAAAACAGGTAATATAGCTGCTTCCCTTTAAAGATTCATCACGCTTTGCTGGGAGGGTGATGATCAGACTCATTATAGTGACAGCTTGAACAGCTTAACTGTTACCAATAGCAACAGCAATTCAACGTGGGCTTGGGGTTCAAGTCCACCAGATTAATTTCAATAAAGCTATTTTTGAACTTAGCACAGATTCCACTATTTCAGCTCTTTGAAATCGTGTTACTGAAACCACTGCAGCAGATTCAAAGTGTACCCATCATCAGGTCAGATACTTCCAAGTGGGCAGCCTGCCTGCTTTAGATCTGGAAGTTTTTTGGCTTGCAAACTGGAAAACGAACAACACCTGCCCTGTTAATTTGAAAGATGCAACTCAGGCTGAGCCCTGGGAAGTCAGCACAAGACTTAAGCCATTGAAGATGAAGCACTTGATGAGATTGAGTGTCTTGAAAACTAAGTGCACGAAGAGCGTTAGTGGGCAATTGTTGTCAAATAGTAGTTTTTACTACATTACAGCCATTTGAAAACAATTTATCTATACAAATGAGACCAGCCGTACACTTTAGTTTGAGATTGTGTGTTTGTTGAGGCGCGAAGGAAACTTTTAATTTCATGATTCTTTGCTTTTATGTACAGAAAATCTGCAGAATTGTGCTGAAATGTGACCTAAACTGGCAGATGCATCAACTCCTCGTAGTCAGGCTAGAACAGTCTGTACACATTTCGTCCAGCTGTGTAGGTGTTCATATTGGCTACTGGAACTGGAAGCAAGGGAAGCCATAATAATAATAATTCACAAACAAAGCAATCATTGTGGGTTACATTCATAAATGTTGAGTGAGATTTGTTGACGAGCCTGGCAAGGATTCCCACATGCTGGAATGCAATGGAAAATCCTTGAATGTAGCTGCTACTGGTCACATTTCACAGTACACATTTGGCACACTTTAGCTCGATCTACTTCCTTTGCCTGACAAGGAACAGTGAGCCATCACAGCCCATAAATGAAAACGATCACCTGGGATTTGCTGGACATGTCCCTCCGAGTAAAATTGTTAAGGTTTCCTGTTAAAATTAATGGAAAAACAGATTAAGTGTTTATTATGATGATCGAGTACTGTCCAGCGCACTGCCAGCAATGAACCAGAGAGTGAGTCACTTGTCTTTTCAAGCTGAAGAAAGTATAGGTAGCACCTTTCACCAGTCTGATTTTTACTCTGTACACCAGTATGACCAACTGGAGATACAGAGAGAGCACACTCTAATTTACCTCCACTAAGAGTCTAGCATTTATTGTTTGATACACAAATGATGATGATTCGATGCATGTAATTAACGCATTGGTAAAAGTTATGCTTGAAAGTTAATAAAGTACTTGAGTGAAACCATCATAAATTCTGACACCAGTGCTACAAAAGGCTTTTCCAAGGTACAGAATTCATTGCAAATGATCTGGTGTAACTTGAACACCACCAAGGTTATGATTTGAGGACTGTGTGGAATTGATTTTCTTTTTTTCTCCTTAAGCTCACCTGCTATTACTGCAGCTATCTGAAAGAGTTGCCGCCAATTGGACTACCCTTCAAACATACACCCTAGCTTACTCTTCTGCATGACTCGCTTGCTGAATGGCAGAAGAATACATCAGCTACAGCTGAATTGAATCCTTTGCAAAGTCTTCTATGCATTCCACAAAGCCGGTCAGTGGACCCTATGGAAATCACAGGGATTCACATCAACTTGAGTGGAAAAGTTAAACTCTCCTTCACTGTCAAGACATAATTTGATATTATTCAGCTAATGCTAGTGATATCTAATTGCAAGCAAGGGGGGAAAAACTATTGTTAACTAACAACTGGTGTTAAACCCCAGAGGACTATTAAACATGTGGTACAAGCTGCTGCACACATTCATTCTTTTTACGAATGATTCATTGCAAAGGAATCTCATTGTATCCTAATGTGAAATGTATTGAGATAGTAATCTGTTGTTACTGTATTAATATCTGGTCTAAGTTTGACTTGGAGCAAAATCAGTAGGTTTTTAGGTTGACTGGACGTGTGCCCTAATAATTGCCTCAACTGCCATTTAGTCCTCTGGCAATAAGCATTTATTGCTGATTTAGAGCCTTATCAAATGCTGTTAGTAGCATTTGGCCATAGCAACTTAAATATTGAAATGTTCCAATTGGAACAAAGTCAGCATAAAAATTACTAATGCTCAAAATAACCTTCAAAACAGCAAGATATCATCCACATTTCCTAGGGATAGCAAGTCAATGCTAGGAACACAATGCACCAGTTTCTCTACATGGTATTCTGTTATACCGCCAATTTTCCTGGTGTTACCGTGATGGGTTGCATGCAAGTCTCATGACCTGCATTAGTTTCAAATAAAAACTAAAAAGCAACTGTTATAGTGAGCTTTCCTTATTACTGGGGTTCCCACATATTGAGGTTTCACTATAATTATATCTACATCCAAACCAAAGTATCATACAGTTATATGGGCCATACATACAATATTAATGATAGCTACTGGATAAATGTACCATCTCCAGAATTATTTTACTGCCAAATAAAATGGCACTCAAGTTGTTTAATGTATCTTATAATTCTTTCGTCAAGAACAAATACAAAGCCATGCTTTGCAGTCGGGCTGCACGTACATTTTGGAAGAAAAAAGTAAATCCAAGGACAATACTGACATTGCAAAAGCTGTAGTACCAACACACATTCATCTGAAATAAAATAAACACTCCTACTGTCCTAAGATCATCCAGGTTGCTGTCACTTTCCAAACACGTTCTCTCCAGTAAGACTCAGCTTTGAAAGGAAACTCAATCATATTGGCTTATACACACAATACAAGATCAACGGAATTATTCTAGCCTTAAGTTATTTTCTCTTTTGACAAATAATCCCAAATGAAATATACCAAGGGATAGAAGACAATACAACTATCCATTAAATACATCTTGCAACTGGCCAGCCCCTCAACCAACACACCATGGCAACCAGAGAAAATGGACATGATCCACTTAACATGAATTTTCATGCAGTAAGTTCAAAATCCCATTATACCTGCATATTGTTGAAGTGCTCTAAACACACTGCCATATAGACCACCCCTACCGTCTAAGTGTACATTTAGTAGTTTCTGTGCTTCCCTGTAGGTATATAAATGGGCAACACCACCACCCCTGATTTTCTCCAATTGTGGCTAAAGATAATGCCAACCTGTTCTGATGTACACATATACGGCTCTCAGATGTTCATCCGTGTGATTTGATGGTTTCTGTTTCAGGTTTCCCTTTGCCGTTGAACTTTATATTGTGGTGCAGTTGTAGATAACTTCATCTCAAAGTTTCAATACATAATTTCTTTGAAAATGGCCACTATTATTAATTTACATCAACTTATTTTCTGTTGCATTCTATGTAACTGATTTATCAAACCGTTGGTTTAGATCAACATGATGATATATTCTTACAGGTGCTGCCAAAAGATCAGAAGTGCGTACATTGCATGCTGTTGGCAGTGGCTCTAACGTGGTGAAGATAGAACAAAACAAACTACAAGTACCAGGTAACACCATAATACATTTTCTTTGTATCAAGATCATAGGGCACAAATCAGTTTGAGATATTTATTGCTAGACCGCTCTTCAACATCAAGTCTTTTTCTGGAATCGTAATATTTTGTTATTTAACAGAATACAATTTGTAGTTACATTCCTGTTTTGTTTTCCCATTTTCCCATCTATAAGGCCATTCTGAGCCACATTATCGGCAAACTGAGATGCTGGACTGGATTGACGATTCTCTAACCCATTTGTAGATGATGCGTGAAAGCAGCTTGGGATGAAAAAGGCCAATTGGCATTTGATCTCTGCCATCCAGAATGCTCACCCCTTTATGGCATCAAACTGTTTCTTAAGTGAATGCAGTGTCCTGCAATCAGTGAAAATAAATACTTCCTAGAGTCTTTCCTAAAATTGCCCTTCTTAAGTCTGAAGCCGTGCCATTTTGTCCTGTTGTTTCGGCATAGTTTTGTTTTGGTTAAACAAACCTCTTGTAGCTGAGAAGATGTTTGGCTTCGATCCTCTCCCACTTTGGTAAATAGGTTCAGTCTTGTTTTTCTCTTAGTTCGTTCTGTTGGAACGTGAATGATTCCATTCAGATAATACTCTGGCCTCTCTTGAAACCGATGAATTTGGTCATTCAATCCACGACTGTTTGTGGGACACTGCTGTGCGCAATTGGCTGCCGCATTTTGCCCACAAAATATACAGTCAATTCTGTAACAGTCAAGTCAAGCACTTTGAGACGTAACAAAGACCTTTATATCAAATGCAAAGATTGTTATAATTATTATTATATCTGAAAGTTTTTTTTTAAGTTTATGTCCTTTATCTCTTTTTGTATTCCTTTTTAAGGTTCCATTTAAGACATCTGTTTTTAAGGCTGAATCACCTTGGTTTATCGAGTGTTATACCTCACAGCTCGTTGCTCTAACACTGTGGATCAGTTACACTATTAGTTGGTTGGTTCAGGGATGGAAACATCACACTTGACTGCAGAAATCTAAATTTCTGTAATTTATATTGAAGTTTTTGATCTTTGAGTCCAACCAGTGATTTGAACAGAAGGGCTCCTTGTCATAAAATAAATTGAACAGTTCTGGATTACATCTCGGTGTCACCTAAACCTGTTGGATCATTGCGTGCTCTCAGCTGCTGTGTATTTGAGTTACTTTCTATTAGATCAGTGCTTTCCAACCCATTGGATAATGAGCTACAAGGTATCACTGTACATGTATCAAATCTTTCATTTTGAAGTGTGATTAGGGCAGGAGCGAAAGCCATTGAAGAACAGTCGGCAAACTGTTCTTCAGGTGTATGATGTACATGGTGGTATAATTTATTCTGTCCTCACATCCCATAAGAATGTACTAAGGAATAGCAGAAAGCATTAGATCCCGGTGTCACGGCTTAGATGATCCAAGTTTACTTGGTCTTCTCCAGATGATGAGTGGCTGGTCTCAGTACTTCTCTGAGTGGAGAAGGAAAGATTAATAACACAGTGGCTGGTTATAGAGTGGATATGTATGTCAGAGGCTAGTTGTGTTGTTTCCAACAGTTTGAAGATGCTCTCAACATAGCTCAGGTTCCTGAGAGACCATTTTAAGGAAAAAAACACATATGTGTTCAGAAAAGAATAGAACAAAGCTTCACTGTAGGGAACCAAACTGTTGATCTTAAAAATCTTAAAAGCGGTGACAGTAAATCTTACTTTATGTTAAAGAAACATAAGATCAAAACCCCAGATTCTCCTGTGGTTACATGCGATAATTTCAGTCAGAGAGCAAAGAGCTATTAACTGCAATATGAACAATGAAGCATAGGTCAAGATTTTTTTAATATAGTTATTTAGATAGAAGTAATATTGATTTGAAAGCAGTTGGGAAATATGACTGCTAGGATTATTTCAAGGAAATGAGAGGCATTGTGATTGGTACCAGCCATAGGGAAATATTTCTGCTGAAGCGTTAACTCTACAGTTGGCTCGGTTTGTTTTGTCTTTCTCAATTCCTGTTTCCCCCACAGTGGAAATGGACAATGGGAGCTATGACGAAACTCCGTTAACTCGATCGTCTCCTCTTTATTTAATTCCACAGACGCTGTCTCACCATCTATCAAAAAGTGCCCACAAGATATTGTTATAACTTCAGAAACCGAGCCTGTACAGGTCAGATGGGAAGAGCCAGAAATCAGTGTCAACAGTGGGGCCTTTATTTCCGTCACTTCCATATCCAGCGGATCATTTTTCCGGTTTGGAACTCATGTTATTAAATACACAGCCCATGATGAGTCAGGAAATGAATCATCCTGTCAGTTTGAAGTTATCATTAACAGTAAGTTGGAGGTGCACTGCATCATTTGCTCAGTATCTGACCCTTTTTATCAAGTTATTCCATTCTAGCAAAAACCCTTTGAAAATTAAACTCTCGTTTTCTCAAATACATTATGTATCCCCACAGTACATCTTGTGGGATTATGATTTGTGATTAGATTTTCCATTTCTAGCAGTTAACCTCCCCCCAAGTGATTTAACTCCACATAGCACCTAGCAACCAATGTTATAATATTCCTATATCACATACAAAGCTATTAATGGGTCCAGTTTCTACAAAAAACTCTTTGTCATCTTGTCAGCTTTTGCACCAGAACATTGCTATTGCACATAATTAAATGTGCAGCTGCACTGGAGCAAATATAGCGAATACTGCACTCTCAAACCGGGAACATAAGGATTACATGTACTGAGCCCTTCCCTTTACTCTGGATGGAAACAGGAGTATAACATGTATTCATACTAGAAACATGATGATTAAACACGCTCAGCCTTTGACTTGTAAATCCCCAAATTTCCTTCCATTACCATTAGTTTTTGAAAGGGTTACGTTCCAAAATGCAGTCCCCCATTCCCTATTGCTGGGCTATTTTTGTGTGTGTGATATTTGTTCTTAAGTGATTTAGTTTTGAAAACTCCATTCCCGATAACTGCTCAGATAATTTCTGCATTAGCTACAGGTATGAGTCACAAATCGACCAGACCCAGACTCTACCACATCCTTCAGCATGTCATTAAATACCTTTCTTGTGTGCATTGATGACGTACATAAGGGAAATGATTTAACCCGACTCGATTTAAAGTTATTCTACTCTACTTCCGTTCTCTAATAGTAATCTCCTATCGTGTACTGTATTCATTTGAATCTGCGGTGCAACCTGTTTTGCAGGAGATCTTGCTCTATGTCCTATGAAACCACCCTCAGATGGGGCTCTGGTTTGTGGAACCTTTTCTTACTCCAGCAAAAAAANCAGTGTGAAGAAGTGGCAGTTTTGCATCCCATTCTGTATCAGGGGCACAGATTTCCATACGAAGATCGGTCTGGTGTCATTTTGCAGGTCCTCTGATTCCTCTCCAAGTTGGTTTCATCACGATCAGTCTTGGCACGTAACTGCTCATGATATGCCACAGAGCTGCAATGGTAAGACCTGCATTAATTCAAGGAAACTGTGAGAAAATATATTTCTTATTAATAATAATAATCTTTGCATTTGATATGGCGCCTTATCACATTTTCATCACATCTCAAAGCGCTTCCCAGAATATTCACAGAGCCGGCTGAGCGGAAGGAGCTGGCGGGTTGGTAGGGGGTTAGGAGGTCGCAGAGGTAGGGTGGGGCGAGACCATGGAGGGCTTTGTAGGTGAGGACCAGGATCTTGAACTGGATCCTCTGAAGGATAGGGAGCCAGTGGAAATCAGGCAAGGGTGGGGGACATGGGGTCGTGGAGTATGGTGCGGGAGAGGACACGGGCTGCAGAGTTAGTTCTGGATTATCTGCAGCCTGTGGAGGGAGGAGTTGGGAAGGGCGACAAGCAGGGCGTTTGCATAGTCCAGCCTGGAGTCCTGTAGCTCTGTGGTTAGAGCACTCGCTTTGCAATTGAGAGACCTGAGTTCAATTCCAGGCAGAGGGTGAAACCTTGGGCAAGTTTCCTTACTCCACACGCCTAATAATAATCCCTCCAAAAAAAAGCAATAATAAATTGGTCATTTTCAATCCATATGACTGTTTGTGGGACATTGCTGTGCGCAATTGGCTGCCGCGTTCGCCCACAAATATACAGTCAATTCATTTTACAGTATATTCTGTGAAGTGCTTTGGGACGTCTAGAAGACGTGAAAAGCGCTATATCAAATGCAAGGATTATTATTATTATTAATATATTATAAAGTGAGTTGAATGTATATTTTGTGGGCGAAACGCTCCAACCAATTGAATACCCTTCCTCTCAATTTTCTCCCCACTTTTCTGTCTTCTGAATCAGACTGTTTCCTGGGGTATGGTTCTGTGGGTGCTGGTCTCCTTCCACCAAGGCCTTACAGATATCCACTATTCATTTATTAGCTCTTGAGATTGACCATACTACATGTATTTAGCCGCGAGGGCATTATAACTGAGCTCCGTACTATCCTTGTTTGATACCTCTGTTGCGTCATGTCCTTCTGCCTTATCCTCCCCACCATCAGTGGGTGGGCTTTCAGACTTTTTGCCCCCACTCTCTGGAACTCCAACTCAGAATCCCTCCAACTCGCTCCTTCCCTCACCTTGTTTAAGGCCCGTATGAAAGACCTACCTCCTTGACTATGCTTTCCCTACCCCACCCCTCCTCAGCTCAGCACATGCAACAGAGGTCAATAAATAGCTCTCAGCAGTGGACACCATAGCTAACTTCTTTCTAACCCAGGCAGCACTTGGACCAACTGCAGCATCCAAACTGCTATTCTCGTTGATGTCAACCAACTTAACACAGACCTAATGCCACATTCAAACCTGCGAGCCACAGACTTGCTCAATAAGCCATTAGGGAAAGAAAATCAATTCAATGAGATAGCTATCTGAATCCCAGATCATAAACCTATCAGCTTTGCTGTATGTACTACCTCCAATAATTCTGGTAGCTATCCATGCACCAAGCAGGTTTCAGCATGACAGATGGTGTTTCAGAGCTACAGAAATCAGTTTCCAACTATCTTCGTGTCACATTGAGGTCAGTTTCACAAACCATGAGTCCAAAATTAACCTTGTGGTCGCTGAGCTCTCAGCTAACTTTGAAGCAGGGCTATCCATGAACAAATTATTGCACTAATATTTCAGTATTTAAAATAAATTCCTGTAATAGTTAATTATAGATATTTAGGAGTAAATTATGTACTTTGTTGGATTGGATAATAGCCCATAAACCTGAGAACAAAGAAATGTTGCCAATTTTACAACACAGATTTAGCCTCCATACACCATATGAACAACAAATGTATATACCGCTTCTCACATCGGGAGAACTTCCCAAAGGGCTGAACAGTACTGGTCACTGAGGGTGGGAACTGTGGGGGTGGGTGGGCAGAGAAAGATGACCGAAAACATCGTCAAAGTGTTAGGACTTTAAACGAGGTGAGGGAAAGAGCGAGTTGGAGGGACTCTAGGATGGAGTTCCAGAGAGTTGGGGCAGCAAGTCTGAAAGCTCACCCACTGATGTTGGGGAGGGAACATGAAGCAGGTCAGTGCTTGCTGTGTGAAGTACTCCGAGACACTGTCCTGCATGAAGGGCACTATATAAATGCAGGATGCTGTTGTTGTACAGCTGGGTCAGCAGGTTTTGAGAAATTAGATTCAGCAATGCAATTTATCAGCAAAGCCCTTCACTGAATCCCACCATCCAATATATTCTACTTGTACATGTCTCGAAGATATGTAAATTCTTACAAGAAAACTGGAAGAACAATTGAATAGGAGAAATATAGAGAGTATGAGGAGGGTGCAGGGAATTGGGATTAGAGTAATTATGTTCAAAGAGGAGCTAGCACCAGCATAGAATTAATGGTTAAATGAACTTCTGTGCTATAAATGGTATTTTCCATTTTCAACAAGTGTTAATTCACATAGATAGAGCCTTATATGTTGTGTTTATGAAATGGCTTGACGTTTCCACACAACTTGGCAACAGCACTGGGCAAGGTCCAGTTGGCTTCAAGACAAAATAGAATTAATTCCATTTAATTTCCACACATCACCGGGTATATTACAAGGAATGAAGTGCTCATCAGACTAGAGACAAGAAGAAAAGGACAGGGAGACTTGGAAGAGGGGTTGCAAAATAGTATATTTGGAACTGTGTATGAATCCAGCAGAGGGAGCCAGTTATGCTATCAGTGTTAGATATGATGCTGAACTACCTGAATGACTGTCGAAAGCAATGAAATAAAAACAGAGACTATGAATTGGTTAGAAATATTGGTTTCTCTTTCACTTTGTTAGGAAGCTAATTGCCCCCATGACAGAGAGAGAGCGAGAGAGAGAGATAGAGAGAGAGCGAAAGAATGATTATAATAAAATAAGCAAGAGACTTGTATTGAGCTTTGATCAGATGAGCTATGTCCATTCCAGTGCAACCAAATCAAACTTAATTCAGCCTGTACCGTTTTTTATAAAACACACCCATTTCCTGGTCGTCAATTGAAATCTCTTACTTGTTTCTTACTCCCAAAGCACATGAACCAGAGAAGCAGTGAAGTGACATGGCACATTTATTGCATAAAAATACATGGAGGCAATCTAAATATACAATGTAAACCCAGAAAATATGGAAAGAGTTTTGTCTTGATATATTCAAATTCCAAATATCCGAGGGAGGAATGCATATCATGAGGTGGGAGGAAAGTTCCAAAAAATTAATTTATTACTACTTTGATTTCTACTTTGCTATCCTCCTCCACCGCTTGTCCTCCCACCTAAACCTTCAAGGCCCTGTCCTTGAGTGGTTTAGGTCGTACCTCTCCCACCGTCTTCACTTTGTCTCCACAAATGGTTTTTCCTCCACCCCCCGCACTGTCTCGTGCGGTGTCCCTCAAGGCTCTGTCCTCGGTCCCCTCCTCTTCACCCTCTATACGCTCCCCCTGTGGTGACATCATCCACAGACATGGAGTTAACTTCCACATGTATGCGGATGACACCCAACTCTACCTTTCCTCCTCTACCCTCAACTCCACGACCACCGATGTCCTGACAGCTGCCTGTCCGACATCGAGTCCTGGATGAGAGATAACTTTCTTCAGCTCAACGTGCGCAAACCTGAGGCCCTCCTGATTGGCTCACGTCAGCGCCTCCGCACCTCAGGCGCTGACAACATCAGCATCCAAGGCTGCACTCTCCACCTCTCAAAGCCAGTCAGGAACCTCGGGGTTCTGTTCGACCCTGAGCTGTCCTTTCCCCCTCATATCCGCGCCACAACTGGCACCGCCTTCCATCACCTCCGGAATGTCGCCAGACTACGGCACTACCTCACCCCTCACGCTGCTGAAACTCTGGTCCACGCCTTTATCACCTCAAGGCTGGACTATGGGAACTCTCTCCTCGCGGGCCTTCCAGGCACCTCCCTCCACAAGCTGCAGGTCATTCAGAACTCTGCAGCTCGTGTACTGTCCCGCACCAGGCTTCGGGAACACATCACTCCCACCCTCGCTGCCTCCACTGGCTCCCCATCCGCCAGAGGATCGAATTCAAGATCCTCATCCTCACCTACAAGGCCATTCACGGCCTCGCTCCCTCCTACCTCTCTGACCTACTATCCCCCTACCTACCTGACCGTACCCTTCGTTCCTCTGCTCCACATCCCCCGCCCCAACCGCCCTACCATCGGTGGCCGGGCCTTCAGCCTCTCAGCCTCTAGGCTCTGGAACTCTATCCCCCAGTGCCTTCGCCGCCTCCTCCCTTTCCTCCTTCAAGGCCGGTCTCAAGACCTTTCTCTTTGACCGTGCCTTCAGCTCCCCTCTCGACTCTCTACCCCCTCCTCGCTCCCTCCCTTCCCTCCCTTCACCCTGACCATTTCCCCCTGCTCGGGTCCTGACCCAACTGTACAGCGCCTTGGGACGTCCTCCCGACGTGAAAGGCGCTCAATAAATGGAATCTTGTTGTTGTTGTTGTGTTGTTGTTGTTGTTCTCCGCATTTTCATTTGTTGACTGTTTCTTCATAGCATTTTGCAGCACAAAAACAGGCCATTTGGCCCAGGAATTCTGCACTGACATTTTTTCTCCATATTAGCAAGCAGAATCTAATCCAACTCCCCTATTCTCTGTGATCTTTAATATTTTCTGTGACCTTTAGCATTCCTCCTTTTCTATGCATCGATCTAATTCCTTTTTAAAAGACATTGGTAACTGCTTCCACAAGTTGTGCCACTTTACAGTATATCTGGGTGCTTTGAGGGGACTTTCTGATGGCTGTTTGTGGACGTGCTCTCATTCTTGTTCAGAGGATGACCTTGTCTATTTGCTGTATCTATTTCCGTTTCTAATGTGGGCTAGGTTTTCCTTTTGTTTGAACTGTTTTAAATCTCCTCGGATGTTCACCCTATCTGGTGCAGTGTCATTATTTTTGTTAAATGGATTCTGGGTCTGTTTCCTTTACCTATAAGTCTCATCTCTCATCTCCTTTCCCCGACGTTATACAGAGTTGATTTACTCTGTATAACATTTCATTGGCCTGATATTTTAACTGGAAATATTACTGGAAGTCTTTCTCAGTCTATACGTTCTTTGTAGATTTTTGTGACAAATGAACACAGAAATGAACTGTACAGTGGGCAGTAGGTTGGATGCAGTTTTCAGTAAAAAGGCACATTAATTGACAGCATCAGGTTTACCTAATGAATCATAGAAATAGCCAGGCTTCGAGAATTCAAACAACACACAGACCCTGGAAATGTAGAGCATTTTGAGTAATTTAGTGAGAAAGGTGAAGATTAATTGTTTTAGCTGCGTCTGTCAATGTTTATACCACTTCTAAATCAGGGAAAAATTAAGACGAAGGAAAAGGGAAAAAATGCTCACATCAGTTAGTGCATATCAAAACAAACTTTATTTTGTTTTTTATCTAATCGTTAGACCTGCCAATTAGTCTAAGGTTTTGGTTTTTGGTGTGGTTCATGAGTTTGGGTTCCTTAATTAATTCACCCAAGGGCCTACTCATTTATGAAGCCCGACAGTGAGTGTCAGCAGACGCTTTAACTGTGAGGGACATTACAAGTCTTAGTCACTCACCTTCCAACATTGAGTCACTAAATTCCAAGTGGGTACAGGAACGCTGCCTGAAGCCAATTGTAAAACCCCTTTGACTGCCTCAGCCAAGATCAGCTAAATCAACACAGATTATCAAACTTGGAATTGTCTGCTTCTGTAGGATCTAGATTTACGCTAGACAGTGGCTTTGCTAACTTTCTATCTGGTGAGTCAGCTCTATGTTCGTTTTATATAACTTTGTGAACCAGCCCCTGCCTTCCATAAAAATAACAGGAAAGACAATCTCACTAAAATACTGCTATTGAACCACACGAGTAATTTAATAAAGGATGCATTTATAATGTGAATTTACTGATGAATTTTTGGGTACATCCGCTTACAGGCCAGAGGGGCAAATCAAAGCAAGGAGACGAGCTGCAATACTATGATGGCGAATGCAGTACAGCTTCCGTCCAGAGTTTCATTCAACAGGCCGCAAAGCAGCTGGTGGCAAAAGATCCATTTGTTGTGTCACAGTGTATACTGCAGCCGGACATCTGTGGGAAGTACAACCTATCTGATCTCTCAGTCCAATGTGGTCCTGGGAACATTCAGCGAGGTATGATTTTATACAAATATTAAGAAGCGGGTGAATTGAAGTCATTCGTATTAATAATAGTGTGACACATTGGAGACACATTAAACAGGTATTTCTCTGACTCATTCCAGAAATAGAGACGTGACATCCTTGGGCTTCATGTGGTCCTAGCTTTGAATATGATTAAGCTTCATACTGAGTGATCGAATGCAAACGTAGTAACAAACCTGATGCAATCTGCATATTGTCAAAGAAACTGAAGTATAGGGTATTTGATTGACAGTTAACAATAGAGTTATCAAGATCACAAGATTGGTTAGGATGAAGAAGGCCCCTCAACCCATTTGATCTCATCCTTCCAGAATACCATTCAGCAGTAAAAGATTGGATTTCTGTTCAGTGAGGCTTTTCACAGTAGTCAGTTCCCTTGCCCACTGAGTAAAACATTCTCAGTGGGAGTAATAACAGGGAACCTCTCATTTAGGCTCACTGCTCCAAAGGTAAGGCAGGGAAAACATCAGACAGAGTTCTGTCCAGCTGTCCAGCGCCTTAGGACGTCCTCCCATCCAGGCTTGTTGTTGTTGTTGTTGTTGTTCTTACTCCCTACCCAGTGCCCCTAAAATGTCATGCTTTTCGATCGCAGCTGGGGACAGAACTAGGAGTCGGCTGCGGTGTTCTCTATCCCTATTGACTTTCATTGTCTCGGCTCACACAATGAAGAGTACTGAATGGTTGCCAAGGCCTGTGTAAATGTAACCCACTGGGTTAGCACCTTCATCTGTGGAGGTTAAGGAGTGAGGAGTGAGTATACACACATGTAAGGTGACATGGAACAAGCCCACTTGGTCCTCTTTGCATCTGATACCAGCCTGCCTTGGTATCTTCACTCAGTCCTTTCGAAAATTCATGGTGCAGAATAAAGTCCACATAAATCTAGTGCTGCTGTCTTTTAAGGCTGCAACTGGGGTGCTGCTCAGGCCTCAAGGCTCACACCATGGCTATTGTGTAATGAGGAACTTGCAAACACCTATCTGTTGTGTTGTGACCGAAATAAAACAAGCTTCTCATGAACAACATAACAAACAATTGTACTTTCTTTTCCTAAACCTGGTGTCATTCTGTTTGTTCAAACAGATATTGAAGCACCACTGGTAGTGGCCTGTCCTCAGAACATCAGGATTCAAACCAGCAAAGGGAACAGCTATTGGAATGAGCTGCCTGTGGTGTCGTGGAAGGAGCCAGTGTTTGAAGACAATTCAAAAGGATCAGTTACAGTGTTAAAGGGAGGGTCTGACATAAACAATGGTGATAGGCTGCCATATGGTGACTATTCAATGGTGTACACTGCCACTGACCCTGCAGGAAATACAGCAAAATGCTCGTTTGAGATCTCAGTGAAACGTATGTTATTCTGTCCCTAACACCTACCATCCTTATCTAGTTCTTTAGAAGTACTGTATTTCTGTATGCAGCAGAGGTATGTGCAAAGGCAGAATGTGTCAACTCAGGAGAATAGACACGATGGCTTTTTAATTTTATAAACAATATGAAAGCAATGGAAAAGCCATTACATTGTGCTAGCAGCTGGAGTAATCATCAGCTGTCTAAGGTTTTGCAATGTCTGGTTCCCTGACTAGCATTTTGTAATAAATGTGTTGGGTGGTGGGGGTGGTGAGAGAGAAAAAGGAATGCAAATTCTTAGATCCCGAATAAATTTGTATTAGCACAATGCGCTCTGCAGAAAATAAGATCTCCTGTTTTTCTCAGATTAATCCTGAAACAAATGAGATACCTGAGAGGAGATTGGCAGCTGTTGACCACCTGATGAATCATAGCAACATTCTTTCTGGTCTGAATAATTGAAAATAAATCTGTGCACATCCGTGAGATCGAGCCAACAGTGCTCCGTTCCTCAACACAATTGGGGTCATTGCAGAATAAAAATATTGTAATCTCTTAGTCCACCTTGTTGGGTTCATTTCCATATCAGTGAGCAGTAAAAGATATGACCTCCAGTGATGTTGATGGAGTTTAAATATGCAGATCCGTTCAGTGTATTTCACATATTGAGAGGTTAAATTTTTAAACGTTATTTTTTAAAGTTTTTCTATTTTAAGTCGCCGGCAATGATTAGAGTAGGAACCCTTCTGTACTAACTATGGGTTAATTTTGGAAATCAATGTAGTGCTGGCTGGCAAATCCAGGATCGTAAGTCTATTTATTGTGGTGGGTACCAGACCAGCTTCCAATTGCTGGAAGTTATCCATGTAAAGGTGAAAATAGGGTCGATAATAACTGCTGACTCTCACCCTGAATTGCACACTCACAGTCTGATTCACACCCTAGTCTGTGGTGTTAACCGATCACACTTATTTAAGGGTGGAAAACATTGAAGCCTTCAAGGTCATGTAGACTGTAAACACTCACTATCTAGGAAAGTACATGAAGAATAGCAATTCTTACACCTATGGTGTTATAAACCGGGACCAATCAAGCCCTTCAAGAAGGAGGGAGGAAGAAAAAAACCCTTACCAATAGTAATAATAATAATAATAATCCATGCATTTGATATAGCGCTTTTCACGTCCGGAGGATGTCCCAAAGCGCTTCACAGAACACACTGTAAAGTGAATTGACTGTATATTTGTGGGCGAACGCGGCAGCCAATTGCGCACAGCAATGTCCCACAAACAGTCGTAGATTGAAAATGACCAATTTATTATTGATTTTGGTTTTTGGAGGGATTATTATTAGGCTCTGTGTGGAGTAAGGAAACTTGCCCAAGGTTTCGCCCTCTGCCTGGAATTGAACTCGGGTCTCTCGCTTGCAAAGCGAGTGCTCTAACCACTGAGCTACAGGACTCCACAGTCCTTGAAGCATTACTATGAGGCTGCTTAAGACTCATGGATTTCTGTGAGTGTCAATTTTTTACTTACTTTTCTAAGACTGGTTCCAACTCACTACCTCATCAGTTCATACCCTTTGACAAATCTAATTCTTCTGTAAGCTTTATCTCAGGGCTCTGTATGTTTAACCAGCGCTGGATGAACCTGATAATGTTGCCCACTGACGTTCGGGTGAGTTTGAATGTCAATTGAGGTTGAAATTCAAACTCATAATCCTTTATGTGAGAGTCCAAGATTCTTAAAGCTAGAGCTACCGGCCTGCCTTTGGGAATAAAACCCCACGTGGTTTTAGGAAGCTTGTTTGCAGCTGCTACGGAGGAATTGTGCAGTGACTTGATTTTATCGGTTCTGAGTGGCTTTACAAAACTGTTTTTTTTTAAAAAAGATCAAAATGTTATTAGGCTTTTCAAAATATATTTTTTTAATTTTAAAAGGGGCGAAACCATAGGCAAGTTTCTTTACTCCACGTGCTCCTGTTTACCTAGCAGTAAGTAGGAACCCAGTTGTTAGTCGATTGGCAGATCGCTTTCTGGTGGGGGGTAATAATCCCTTTAAAAAACATTGGTCACTCAATCCATGATTGTCTGTGGCTACCGCATTTCACCCACAATATACAGTGAATCTAATTTACAGTGTATACTGTGAAGCGAATTGAGATGTCTCAAAGACGTGATAAGGTGCTATATCAAATGCAAGGATGATGATGATTATTATTATTATTATTTTTATTATTATTTAGTCCAGTCAATGGAAAAAGGCTGTAATATGTGAAATACACTGTTCTGTAATATATTCTGATGCTATGTATCAAAGTTAGTGCAGCATAGCCAAGGTTTTTATATCATTCAAACCTGCATCAACGCTGTCTGTTTAAATAATTTAACTTGAGCATGCCAGAATATCAACACAACCATGTTAGTCACTGCATTCTGCTCCATAGGACATTGTAACATACAGCTGGACATGTTTATCACTGAACCCATGACAAATAGTCACGTTCAGACTTTTTTTCCACCAACCATTGACTTTCCTCAGGCATTTTCATGGCAGACTGAGTTTCTCTGTTGATACCAGAACTTTAATCTGAGGCAATGAAAACAAAATGGCAACTTTGGAAGTCGGAATCTTAAACCTGGCATCCAGATGTCACGGGGACATAATGCCGTGCTCCAAAGTTGCAAAACTGTTTGATAAGCAATGAATTAATCCTGTGAAGCATCCTACTTATGTAAGGTGCCTCTAACATTAAGTAGGACCCAAGCGGTCCTCTGCATGGTATCAACCTGTGCAACAGCAAAGTGCTTTCTTTTCTAGCTTTCCCATGCGCAAAGGAGCTGCCAGCAAACGGGGCGATTGTCTGTGGCTATCCGACAGTAGAAGGGATAGACTTGAGAACAATGGACTGTGTTGTCCTGTGTGCTGACCAATATCAGTTCAGCAGTAAACCGTACCCTATCTATGCCTGTTCAGAGGAAGGAGTGTGGTGGCCATTCACCAGTACACGAGTACCAATTGGACCACACTTTCTGAATTTAAACCAAACCTGTTCAGGTACGTTCTGCAGAACATTCATGTATGTCAGCGTTTCTTTCCTTTCACGGCTGTTGGTGGGACATTGCTGGTGCAAGCGGATTGCCAGTAATTACATGTCAGACACTTTGAGACTTTTCAGTGTGATGCCATGCTGTGAAGATTTGAGTTGTTCTTTTGCTTTGTGCTTCATCACATGTTTGCTTTATGTAACTTCCAGACTCTGCAACAGTCAAAGACACAGAGGCTGTACCCGGGATCTTTTATTACAACGGTCTCTGCCAGGAAAGAAAAGTTCAAGAAGAATTAACGGGGCGATTGGAATCTTTCCAGAGGAGTACCTCCGCCTACCAATACTGCGAAATAAACAAAGGTTTGTGCAGAAAATGGAAAGGCTACCACAATGTTACAGTGTTCTGCGGTAGCATATGAGCCATGGTCACCCTTGTTTTCTCTAGGCCACAGATACATGGTGAAATCATGGAGTTAAATAAGTATTACTGTCTTTAATGGACATGTTCAGTGTTTGTGATACAGTCCTTTTAATAGCTGTCACATCTGTAGAATATGATCCATAATAAATATGAACTGCATCAACAATCGTACCAAATAGACATTCCAGTACAAAGAGCACTCACGCTATACTTTTGATCTGGTACTTAATGCACCTAGCCAATCCTGAGCTTACCGCTCACACTTTGTAAGTGTACCGTCAAGTCTCTTTTTCCCGTGTGCATTAAACAAAGTCTGACATCCAACCTAACCTTGTTCTTAAGGTGGAATTTGTGTTTGGGTTGTGCTGCTGTTGATGTGTAACAGATGGAGATGGTGCAACACACTGTCAAGCAAATTGATTCAATTCTACTTCATTAAATTTCTCCTAATGAACCAATTCCAACAGAGAGAAAAAAAACTAATCTCTCCTGATGGCTCAGCAAAGAGCAGATGCAAGGACACCAGTGTTTGCAGTGTTCAGCATCAGCTTCGCAGCACAGCTCGGAAGCATTAAATGTATGACTGCGGTCAGCAATTCACCTCAATGTGCGATGTTATTTCAGGATAATAAAAGATGTCACACTCTGAAACTATAACTAAAAATCATTAAAAGTATTCTCCGAATCAAAAATGTTCCTCGCTTTTAAAAGTTCTTTTTTAAAACACAACACATTTACTGACCTACAGACTCCCATGTTCCTAAATTGGAATCGTATCCCAAACAATCAATTGCTCCATCATATGCTGGTAGATTAATTGTATGCTCTTGCTCTGAACACTCAGCCGCTGGCAAAGTACCTCAGTTGTTTGAAAATACTAAAGGTAAGCATCTCACTGAGATTTTCAGTGAAAAGCTCCAGTTAAGCAAAAATGAGAGACCACAACTCCTAAATAAAACCTTTTAACGAGGGAGGGGATGTTCGTAAAATAATACCAGCTCCTTTCAACATAAATATTGATGGCACATTTTAAAATGTTTCAGAACTAGAGGCATATCTGTATGTAACAAAATAACATTGCACGAAAGCCTTCAGTTGTGATGTAAAAGTTGTTCTGTCATCACTAATACAAGAAAAGCATCATTTATAAATTGGCAAAAATTGAAAAAGCGTAAGCTTTAACATGAATAGTTTTATTTTCCAAATGTTTAAAAACTTTCTTTCGTAATCTTTTGTACAGTTGTGATCACACCATATCGCAGAAACATTCAGGCATCAACATATTTCAACACACACATTCTCTTTGTTTGTTACATTAATATCATAATGGCACTCTTTCATCAAGTCATCGACTGTTAACCTTATTTATGTTTATAACAATCAACTAAACTCAGCAGAAGGTTCTCCTAGTGAAAAAAGCAACGGCTGCCACGATCACTCAGTGACAATAATAAACATTAAATCTACAAAAGCCACAAATTAATGCTTGCCTCAAAGCTATGTGACATTCGGACATGAGATAATAGTAGGTTTGAGGAGACAGGATCCTCTTTGGTTTGGTTGAAAGCTGTATTTTAATAATTTCAGCAATAAAATTTACACATTTGCTTTACTTCCTAAACCCTCTCTGCTGGATTTACAATCTGTGCCATAGAATTCTTTCAATTCATCCAAGAAGTTGTTTTCTAAGTGGCGGGAAATTTTCTCCATATGATGTTGTCATTCTGTAGCGGGTCAACTGGCAATGCAATTGCAATAGTAATTGCCTTTTTGGGTATTATTTTAATAATTTATCGAGTACAAAAACCTCTGACTCAATACCATTTGTACCAGCAAACTTTTTCCATCAAAATGATTTAAGATTATTTAAATTATTCAAGTTATCATCAGTTGATATCATAACTACTGGACTTAGTTGGCATTGGACAACATCAACTTGCTTTTGTATAGTGCCATTCAAGTGCACTGTCTCTTGGAGCACTTAACAGCAGTGTGGCTTGAACAAATTGATTTCCAAAACTACTTGCGCGTTACCCTCCCTGATAATACTGTGTTCTTGAGGATACTGTGAGAAGAGATTCTGCAATAACTACAGATAAATGGAAGAATTGTTTTATTTAGAGGAGGGCATCGTTACCTTCGCAGACTTTCACACTGTTATATTTAACTGTCAGCTTGCCCTTTTATAAATTATTGTAATGGTTCCAACCAAAATCTTGCAAGGGGTCTTACAAAATTATTATATAGGATATATAGTAACTAAAGGCTATTATAACCAGTGATTGATGTGAAGTCAGTTTATGGAGTATTCGTTTCCCACTATTTTCACTGTCAGATCATAACTATCCTCTCCTTTGCTCAGACTTGACAATCAGACAAACAGCCTTTTAATACATTTCTCAAATTCCGCTTGAATCTAAGAAGCTTGGCAAACAATAAAACAAATGTTCCTTCATTTTTAATAATAATAATCCTTGTATTTGATATAGCACTTTTCACGTCTTCTAGACGTCTCAAAGCGCTTCACAGAATATATTGTAAAGTGAATTTACTGTACATTTGTGGGCGAAACGCAGCATCCAATTGTGCACAGCAGTGTCCCATAAACAGTCGTGGATTGAAGTGACCGATTTGTTATTGTTATTTTTCTTGAAGGATTATTATCAGGTGTGTGGAGTAAGGAAACTTATCCAAGGTTTCGCCTTGCTGGGAATCGAACCCAGGTCTCTCGCATGCGAGGCAAGTGCTCTACCCACTGAGCTACAGGACTCCACATTTTTGATACGTAATGTCAATCAAACACACTCTATCATAGATCAGAAAATATGATACTGTCTCATACTGAGAAAATTCCTCAATATAAAGAGACAATATGTTTATATTTTATATTTCTGTCCCGAACTCTGTCCTGACTCTGCAAACAATAAATACACGTAAACTCCACAATATCTATTTACAGAGAAAAAAAGGTATAGCAATCGAGTACTATTTTATTTCCAGCATTATGAAATTCAATACTGCAAAGTAATTATATAATAAAAGTGTTTACTTATATGATAATTATAAGAGCTTGTTTTTTTATTAAAAATGTAGAAAACTAAACAAACATTTCTATAGGGCAGTAATCCTATACCCTGAGGGAATGCTAAGAAGATTCTTTTTTTTCCTTCACGAAGTGAAATTACACAAGCACATAGATTGCTAGTGGTCAGGTGCATACAGTTTTGATTCACGTGAATAACTGTACAGTAACCAAGATAGTAGTATAACCACATAACAAGACAAACTCTCTGTGGAACTAGATTACGGTATTGCACCTACCTTCAACTGCCTTATGGTTTGTGAGCCAATAATACCAGTTGGTGGTTTGAAGACCAAAAAGTACAAAAATATTTACAAGTCACTCGTTTCAGTGGTGAATGTTTTCTTCCCACTGTATCGTAAGTCATAAAAATATTCACAGTGCCCTTCACTTTGCCTCTTATGATCAGATATGCCAAAGGCGCAGGGCAACAGGACACAGATTCAAGGTTGTGGTGGGCAATTTCAGGACAAGACACCGGGAAATATTTTTTTACATGGAGGAACATTAAATGGTTGGACTGGGTTAGCAGGGAGGGTGGTCGTTCCTGGGATTTTGGACTCATTTAAGAAACCACTTGGTGTTGTAATGGGGAAATGCTAGAGTGGGAATTCTGCAGGGATGAAATCAAATGGGCCAAAGGGCTTTCTTCACCCGAACCTCTCTTGCAATCATGTAAATAAGTCATAGGAAAAGTGAAAGCAATAGGACAATATTTGACTATAAAGAGGACTTGCAGTGCAGACTTCGCTGAGGTCTTCCACAATATTGCAAGGAGAAGGTTCACTGTCATTGAAATCTTCACCACTGCAGGCATTCCTAGAGTTGCTCAGGTGTATGTTTCTCCTGTTTTCAGGCCAATTGGTTCAATGTCATTAAAGTTCTTCCCATTTAGATGGTCACTGTTGGATTCATGATTATACAGACCCCCTTGTACTTCTGTAATCGATGTCCCAGTGCAGGAGGTGGAGCGCAGGCCCTCTGAGTGGCTTAGGCTGTTTCCAAATTGAATTTTGTACTGCATCCAATGTCGTTTTAAAATAGCTTGAACCTAAGGCAACAACAGAGACGTTTAGACATTCATAGGAAAATGTAAAATACTCATGTGGAGAAATGTTAAGTACTTCAAGTGGGGACAAAAATTCCTGGAAGGGTCTATTATTGAACGGTAGGAAAACACTATGTATGGAAATAAAAAGGACCTGGGGAGGCTTGATTGATAATAATTTGAAGCTCTCCCAACAATGCTCTGTGGCAGTGAGTAAAGCAAACCAGATGTTGGGATGTATCAAAAGATCAATAGCAAACCGAAATAGTGGGGTAATCCTGCCACTGTATAAACCATTGGTGAGACCACACTTAGATACAGTTCTGGTTTCTGCAGTACCAAAAGGATATTGGAGAAATGGAGAAGATACAGAGGAGGGCAACCAAAATGCTTGAGGGAGTGGAGGGACTGGACTATGAGGAGCGACTAAGTAAATTAGGCATGTTCACGCTGGAAAAGAAAAGATTGCTTTCTTTAAGATTCTAAAGGGGCAAGACAACATAGATTATAACAGACTGTTTCAACTTGTCCAGAATAGTTAAACCAAAGGACACGGTCTGCGATTGAAGTCGGATAAATTCAGAACGAATCTACGCAAACACTGACTATTTCAGTGAGCGAATAGTGAATCTGTGGAACAGGTTCCCTAGGGAGACAGTTGAAGCAGAAAGTGTTGATTCTTTGAGGTGTGGAGACCAAAAACTGGGTTTATTTAAGAACTAGCTTGAATGGGAGGATGGTAAGATTTATATTCTATAAGGATGAGAACAATTAAGCCAAAGGGCCTCTTCAATAAGTTAAGTTGTGGATTGAGCAGGATGTGTGGAAAGAATGAGATTGATAGGCCAAATGGCTTTACAATACAATTTACTTTCATATAGTTCCTTTTACGTCAGGAGGATGTCTCCAACATTGCTGGCTGGGCACTCAAGCCTTTTCTCATTCCAAACTCTGTGTTTTTGTATTCCCTAAAAATTTGCTGTGAATGAATGCAATGTGTCAAAATATTTTTTTAAATCTTACCTCTCCATTGAAGAAGCAAAATATGGTTGCCACCAATAGGCCCTAACAAAAGAAATACAAACGTATCAATAAAATGCCATAATATTACCAGATAATAATAATCCTTGCATTTGATATAGCGCTTTACACGTCTTCTCGACGTCTCAAAGCGCTTCACAGAATATACTGTAAAGTGAATTGACTGTATATTTGTGGGTGAAACTTGGCAGCCAATTGCGCACAACAGTGTCCCACAAACAGTGGTGGATGGAGTGACCAAATTGCTATTGCTTTTTTTTCTTGAAGGATTATTATCAGGCGCGTGGAGTAAGGAACTTGCCCAAGCTTCCCCCTGCCGGAATCGATCTCTCGCTTGCAAGGCTCGTGCTCTAACCACTAAGCTACAGGACTCCGATAGTAATGGAACAAACATAACGCTCAATTTGTCTTATTTTCCTTATTATTCTAAGAATATTCCTGACACATCTCTAATAATTGAATTATTTTCAAGATCCATCGGAAATGCTACATAATCTTTTGTTTCCTAGCCACAAATGGAATGGCGATAACTTCAGGGCTGCTACCATTGAGGAAATATTACGAGTGACTTATTATCAGAAAAGAGTGCTCCTGATTTTAAGTCAATTTAAATGTACCAAACTGATTCTTCTTCTTAAGAGTGGCAGACTCTTAAGTCTGCCAACTCCTGAATGAGTAAAAGATTGAGTGAGCGACTGGTTGTAGCTCTAGAGTGACACATGGCATGTCTGTGAGCCATATAAATGTTCTGAAACATAACTAGGACAGTTAATAAATAAGGACATGGAGCCTACTCTTTTTTTTAAAAATACATTTGGTGAGTCATTTAATGACTGTTTGTGGGACATTGCTGTGCACAAATTGGCTGCCAGGTTCTTCAGTAAAACACAAAGTCACTATAGTCTACTGTAAATCCTGTGTAGCACTTTGAGATGTCCTCCTGACATGAAAGGCGGCACTATGACAAATGTATACATAAAATTACTTGTACTAAAATATTTGTTCATAACCTGCAAATAAAAATATCGCTTGTAGGTATGAGAGGCAGATATTAATTGATTGAAATATTAACCAAATGTAAAATTTCTCCAAAACAAACATTCTGGTTCTCAGTTAGCACATGTGCTGCCTTCCTTGTTTCTGGAGAACACATAAGCTGCAAAGCACGTTAAGATATTGGTCAAATGCAGTGTGAAAGGCTTGGAGGCAGGTGGGAGGTGCCACTTTGCCTGCATGTTGCGAGAACTGTGCATCTTAAAACAAGTTACTAAAAATGCATCCGTTCATTGGCAAGCTACCCAGAAAAGAGTGAATGTGTGAAATGCAGAAGGAGGCAGATTGTGCCAGGAATCTCAAAGCCAGGAATTGGCTATTTGATTGATATAACAGTGTGTAGTTATTTAGGGACTGGCCAGATGGACTTTATATTTGTGTGTAAATTAAAATAGAAAATTCTTGATGTTGGAACTACACATCAGGTCAAATAGCATCTGAAAGCATAAAATGGATTAACATTTTGTGAGCAACCCATCTCTAGCATATGCCGATTTTACTTTCTTAAGACCATTAATGAGACGCTTTCCTTCGGCCATTTGCATTGTGAATGTGGTACCTTACATTCAGCCCAGTATAATTCTATGATTAGGAGCACAGTAAATTTCACCTTCCTCAGGCAGGAGAGAAGCTCAGTTAACACCTCTGATTTTACTGTAGACATGAGAGTCTCATCTACACTCAAAATGAACTGAAGTTTCACCAAGCTGATGATATAAATTTACAACAACAATAATAATAAATAATAACAATCCTTGCATTTGATATAATGCTTTTCACGTCTCAAAGCACTTCACAGAATATACTGTAAAGTGAATTGACTGTATATTTGTGGCGAAACACGGCAGCCAATTGCGCGCAGCAGTGTCCCATAAACAGTCGTGGATTCAGTGACCAAATTATTATTGGTTTTTTTTGAAGGATTATTAACCCTGGAAAAGCGATCCGCCAATCGACTAACAACCGAGTTCCGACTTACCATGATAACAGAAGTAAAAGCATTTGAATCTTGAACATTGAATTAAAATGCAACGATTGTAATGTAAACTGATGCTTACCTGATAATGCATTAAAATGTGCATCACATATTCGTAGACTTCCTCACCATTTTGTCCGTCTGGTTTCCATGGAAAAAGCACAAACTGGATCCCAAGCAGTGGCACTAATATGAGAGTTGCCCTGACAGCCTTCATGTAAAGATTTGACTCTGCTCTGTGCGTAACTTTTAGCTTTGTGATAAGCACACGTACAATGTTCAGCAGGAAAAACAAATTCACCTACGAAAGCAAAGATAGACATATGGGTTAAGGCGTATTGATATGTGCTCTCTCCTGAAATCAACAGATTTACAATTTCAATGCAATACATATTAAAATGTATGTAATTGATATCATTTCAGTGCATAGGATCTGAATGTACCAATTGTATTCAAGCAGGGAGATACAAATCAATACAAATTTACATTTACGCAGTGTCTTTCAACCCAGGAAAACATTGCAAAATGCTTAAAAGTCATGCCTTGTAACCCGAACCAGAGGTGGGAACTAAAGGGAGTGGGGAGGGTAAAGGCGGGGTCAGTGAGGAAGGTCTTGCAAAGAACTTTAAACGATGCGAGTGGGAAAGGGAGTCAGAGTGATTCTTGGATGGTGTTCCAGATTTTCTTACAATTTTAGACATTCTACTATTTGGAGGGACCAATATTAATAAACCATACTTTCATACTTACCAGTAAGGCAGCACAAATAGGGCCATGTATTATATACAGCAGAAATGTATCAGAGCTGATCCAGCAACTGTGCATAATAGGATTTGAAGACAAAATTAATTGGCTGTTGCTTTTAAAGAATGTGAAAATATAACTATGGACTTGAAATTTAAAAAGATAATGCAAACCACTTACTTATCATTGTAATATATACTTCTTGCTATTGCATGGATTGTGGCAGGAATAAGAGGGAACCCTGTGAAAGAGGACATTTTATTAATGTTCACTGCTTCTTAGAAAAATAGAAACAGGAGTAGGCCATTTAGCCCCTCGAGGCTGTTCCGCCATTCTATACGATCATTCTATAAGAACATCTGATCCAATTACCCGCCCTATCCCCGTATCCCATAGCTACCCCCAGAGCATTTGTATGAGTCTTTATAAGTTTCTTATGCTGACACTGTTTTGTGTATCTCATGCTTGGCAGCCTTGTTCATTCCTTTGGGAAATGTAACATTACAGAGGACTGTATAAACCATTAATCTTCAAAAATACTATTGCAAGGCATTGACAGCACTTCCACAGACACAGCCCCTGGCCCACTGCCCTTAGAAATGTGGTGTAGAATCGTGTATTGAAACCGATCAGAAAGCAAACTTACCCCCCACCCCAATTCACAAGTCAGACAGTTTGAATTATCTATGGCAAATCACAGGTTCAGTGGGCTCTGCTGAGAACAGGTACAGGACATTGCTGCATATCCCCAGTGCAAACTTCACTCTTCTCTGTCCTCAGTTTAACAACAACAACAAAATTACATTTGTATAGCTCCTTTCACGTCGGGAGGACATCCCAAGGCACTGAGGTTTAAATGAATCTTTAGCAGGCATCTTATTTGGGGGGGCAAATTAATTGGATGATGTGATTACTCATTAAAGGCATAATTGAGCACACTTAAATACTAGGTCTCCATCTTGCAAAGTAAAGATATAAAATGATGTGATGAGATATTTAGGATTGGGATTAAATTAGTTTAGTTTGGATAGCTTCAGTGAGAGCTAGTGTAAGAAGAGACATTATAGGCCTAAATAGCCTCTTATGCTGAAATGTTCTGATTCTGTTACAATCTCCAGTATAAGCTAAGACGTCCTCCCAAAGAGACCAAGCCTAATATTTAGAAGTGATTGCCACTTCTTTATGACAATCTCTCTCAAAGTGCTTAGTCTTGGTTGAATGCAGGTTACAATTGAAGCATAAAGTGGCTTGAATAAAGTGGATTAAAATACTAATAATAATTCTTGCATTTGATATCGCACCTTATCACATTTTCAAGGCGTCTCAAAGCGCTTCGCAGAATGTACTGTAAAGTGAATTGACTGTAAATTTTGTGGGCTAAACGCAGCAGCCAATTGCACACAGCAGTTTCCCACAAACAGTCGTGGATTGAGTGACCAATTTATTATTTTTTGAAGAAATTATTACCCTCGGAAAAGTGATCGCCAACCAACTAACGACCAGGTTCCTACTTACTACTAGGTAAACAGAGGGGTGTGGAGTAAGGAAACTTGCCCAAAGTTTTGCCCTGCCGGGAATAGAACCCAGGTCTCTTGCTTGCGAGGTGAATGCTCTAACCACTGAGCTACAGGACTCCACATGCATGCATGTAAACGTAAAGAATACGTACCCCATCCGAGAAGGTAATACCAGAGTAAGTGTTGTTTCTCTGCAAAGACAGCCACAACAATAAGTGTATGAAGGTATATGCCTTCGCACAGCATCCAGAAGTAATTGCAACCCATTAGGTACAAGTGTATGAACTGTGAGATTTTACAGCCGATCTGCACAGAAAGAAAAACACAAAACAAGGCTTGAGGATTTCCTCTATCACATACAAACTGCAGCAACAAACATCCGTGAAGGTCTAAAGGCCTAAGTGGAATTTAAAACACAGAACGATTTTGCCAAAAAAAAATGTAATGTAGAGATTTGTATGGCGCTGCAAGAATAGTGCAGTGGTTGCTTGTGGGTAATAGTTTTGCTTTAGAATGAGTCAGTGTAATACAGTGGGTTACATGTAATTGCTTAGTGCAAGAGCTGAAAATGGTTTTGCAATTAACTGTGCAGCTCAATTAAGCAAAGAAGACTGTTAACGGTTCGAATAAAGGAGCAAAATTAGCTTTTACATTGTCGGTTTCTTGTGTTTTATTTAGTCGCTGAGCTGTAGTGTGGCATCTTGTGTGAGTAATTTGTTACTCAGGTTCATGTAAAATTGCTCAAGGATGAAAGACAATATGAAAACAGTGTTGGCACTTTGTAAATGTGTGTTCATGCCTCAGAAAGACACAGATTATCAATATTGTGCTGTCGGGTAAGAAATTACACCTGGATCTAGATTGGTTCTCTTAATGTAGTATTTAAGAGCATATCACAAAATTCTTCAATATAGTTTTTTTCAAGCTGGATTTTAACAACAACAACAACAACAACAACTTGCATTTATATAGCGCCCCTCATGCAGGGTAGCGTCCCAGAGTGCTTGACTGTAGTGGAGCACGATTCCGAAGCTAAGGGGAGGGGGGGAGGTGACCGTAGGTCGAACAAGAAGATCTCCTGGCGCGATCTGAAGATGGGAAAGGTGATGGCAAGGTGGAGGGATTGAGAGAGAGTGTTCCAGAGTTTCAAAGCGTAGTGGCTGAAAACGCAGCCACAGATGATGGAACGGGAGGGCACGAGGTTATTTTAAGCAAACTGCATTCAACAATTTGGCATCCAGATGTATTGTTCTGGCTTTACTTTTTGATAGGGTGACATTCGTATGGTGATGTATATGACTTGACGGTGGTCGGATTTTCTGTTCAGCGCTTTCTGATTCACTAAGGCTAGATCTTATCAAGGCTTTTACGCTTAGACGTGTCTGCCTGTTTCAGAAGCCTGAAGAAACCAGTGCTGCTTATTTTGTGCTTGTGCTCATTATTTTGGTCTTTTTTTTTAAGCGCTGCATTAGTTTCTACATCAGAGATTGTTAAAGATCATGGCAATTATCTAGATTATTACTCACCGGGTTACTTGCAACAAGCTCTTGGTCATTTGCCACAACTGTCAGCCAAATGATAGTGATGACAGAGTTACAAACAAATGAGAAAAACAGATTTTTATGAAGTGTTATCCTCTGGCAACTAAGGCTCCTGCAAAGACAAGCAAAATAACACTGTGTTGCAGTACACGAGTTTTCAATATGTTTGCACGTTTTAAAAAAAAGGCGTCAGATTAAATTGCTCACATTGTACTCAGGCTGCCAGTACCCTGAATATATCTGATAGCTCCAAGTGAGATGAAATGAAGTTTAGGTAACATGTCCAGAGTCCAATGATGTTTCAGTAAATAAATCCGTTTTCAATCTTTCTTTCAAATGGTGTTTCCTAATACGATGCCTTTTAAACCATCTTAAAACGTTGTGACATTGAAGCAGACAATAAGGAGGACAGTTACTGAGATTCTGTTCACTTATTGTGCCTTCAGGGTCTTATTTCATATGGCTGAGCCAGAAAATACAATAGGAAATGTCACTGTATTAATGGCACTGCACTTTTCACATAAGATTGAAGGAAAAATAAACACACGCTTTAGTTCTCATTCCTCCAAGTGAACCTATTTACAAGATATGTAAACTCTGACTGTTTAATTTAACTGTGGTTGCTGGATTTAAGCACTTTATACCACTCAATATTCATCCTGTGGATTCAGCTGTGCACAGAAACCAACACAAATACTGATAATGGACTTGTTAGTGTATATCCAACAGTGCCTTAAATGAGAATGATCAGATTATGGAGTCTGCAGCCCCATGGGTTAAAGCTGGCAATTATTCACGTACACAGTATATTTGATCCAAATGCTTCCTACATGCCAAAGATGTCCATTAATACATGAGCTGATGTCTTTTAGTTATGGATTATTGCAAATATTTTAAATCAGTTATACATTCTGTAGCAGATTGCACCTATAAACCATTTAGACAATTAGATTGGCAATTAATACAGAAAATCCCCATCTATAGAAACTCGTAAGCCTTTTTAGTCTCATGAATTCATCTAAGTAGGCAATGGGCAAAGTCCTTTACTGGCTATCAGAAATCACTCAGGATCTGGCAAAGGTTTATTGTATTGGTCTGTAATAACAGTCCGTAACCGTGAAGTTGGCCTTACCGCATATGCAATTTTATAGAGTCTATCAGTGGTGGAATATCTTTGTTTTTCAATTACCTGGGCCACTGAAGGATCTAAGTCATTTATCCAAAGGTCTATTTATTTCTATACAGTAAAAGGACAATAGGAGACAAATCAGTTTAGAAGCCACTGTCAGAATTTTACAATCGTGTTTAAACTATGTTTCCTTCACAAATTGAATCTGAGGCAGTGGTGCCCCTGTGATGAGTGCTTTGGGACACTACTTGGGTGACAGGCGCTGTATAAATGCAAGTTGTTGTTGTTGATAAACCCAAAGTAAGCAACATTATTGATTTGGATGTGAATGAATAATGAGCTCTGAGCCTTACATTTCAATGGTATTGTTAAAAAAAAATAGTGCAGGGCATGGCGCTATTCCCTTAACGAGTGTCTGGTGCAATGTTCAAAAACTGTTGAGTGCTTATTTTCATTGTCTCCCATGAAAACCCACCCAACATTTAACATTTTATTTCACATTCACTTCCTTGACGGCACTGCAGCCTGGTGCATAAGTCCCTTTGAAACATTTATGTGCCAATTAACGTAGTGTGTAGCACACCTGGCTGCTTAAAGATCTTGACAGTAATCACTCTTTTGAGTCCATGAAAAACACAAATGGAATGCGGGGACATTCAATGGCCAGAATATTTTGCCCCCTGTTAAGTTTGTGTCATACATTCTTGTATAGTTTTATGTTCTCTGAATATAACAGAGTAACAAGTACACAATGCACTGTCTGAGGGTTTTATAATGAATAACAGCTGTAAAAATAGAACAGTGCCAGACCCCTGGAGACAGAAATTCCACCTGGTTCCTGACTTAAGACTATTATCTTAATATTCTGGAACGTGCAATTGTTGGAAAAATGCTTAAATCCAATCTCATTTTGGAAGCCAGTTTTGTGCAGCATTTTCAAAGAATCTCCACCCAAACCAGTGTTACAATTAAGTTAGGATTTAAGAATTTTCTAAAGGTTATGTGTCTAAAACATTGCAAAACCAGTTATCCACAGCCAGGGGGAATTTCTGGACTGGGATCATAACAAGTACTGACCATATGCTTTATTGGACATTTTGCTATCTATCATTTGAAGGGGACACTGAATGGGAACTAAAGTTGGATGTTTAAAGGTCTATTGCCCCATTAATATTACAGGATACAGTATTTTGAGTCTGGGACTATCAGTTACATACTGACACTACATGCAGTGTTTTGCTGTCACATGAACACGTAACTAGAAAATACTTACTTGAAATAAAAGAATATCCCAAGAGAAATCAGCAAGGAAGCGACTGACAATCCATGACCAATCACAGCCAAATAGAATAAGTTCATCGCTGTCTGTTTGGTCGAAGAAAAATCATTTAAATTATTCAAAAGATTGTTTGTTTAAAAATAAAATTGTCTCATTCAGAATTCTACCTTCATAAATTAACAAGCCAAGATCGCAGACAATACCCTTAATTTCTCCTTTGTATATGCATTGCATTGGGTGTAGTTTGTCCATATCCTTTTACTCTCTGGGTGTTGAAACCACTTGCCTTCTTCATCACAAATCTTTGTGACTTTTTCTACAGGAGCAACAAACATCTGATAGTATAGGAGAGTGACCGATTTCAAACTGTAACATGCTGCAAAGTTAATGTAGATACTGTATATGCTATCTCTGCGATGAGCTGTAGCTCAATTCTCTTCAGTGCCAGCCAGTAAACTGTGAGATGTTCATTTCTATTTAGCAAGCCACTGTCTGAAATAAATGGTGCTTATGCCAAATGTTGTAGAGAAATTCCAACTGGGTTTAGATTTACTTCAGTTTAGATAGTAATTTGGAGAATCCAGAATTTAGCATATTGTTGAATTCAGTCTTTACTCTGAAGCTAGCCTTCTTGATAACTTGCAGAAAACATCTTCAGTTTGAAGGCTACTTAATTCCATAGGCTCTGAAATGACACTGGATTCCAAGTAAGTTTTGTCTAAAATTCACACATAGAATCTGAGATTTATGTCCTTAGTTGGTGACTGCAATAACATGAACTGAATATTTTGTTAATGAAAACAGTTTGAGATAGCTTTGCTGGATAAAAGTACCAGTTAGCTATTTCATAAACCAATAGTGTCCATACCTGAAGGGTCAAAGTCTTTGTAATAATCTGGACAATGCTGAACGGCTACTGTTCCTACTGGAGTATCATCCCAGCAGAGCCATCCATCCCAGGTCATGCTGCAGGTACGTTCTGTGTTTGATGAAATGAGGCAATAGTTAAACTGCAGTATGCACCCTGCTCATCAGTGTCCACCCCACTCAATGGGGTGCACACCACTTATAATGCTAGCGCAGGATTCACACCACTGTAATTTCACTGACATTTCAGCAATACTTCTGGGATCTCAATCCTGGTTTGTTTAAGGGGGGTTGTGTGCATGGAGATATCACAAGATTGGTTTGGATGAAGATGATCCTTCGGTCCATCCAATTTTATCCTTCCAGAACATCCATCCTATTGTTCCCCATCAAAACAACAGCTTATTTTTAAACAATTCCAGTGTCCTGGCCTCAACCACTTTAGCTGGAATATGTTCCATTCATTGATTACCCTCTGAGTAAAGATCAACTTCCAGCTGTCTGTCCTGAGATTGCTCTTTAAACTCTAAACATATGTCCTCTTGTTCTATTGTCTTGGCGCATCGTAAAGTATTGATCTTTCAATCCTATTTAAAACTTTATACACCTTTAGGAGGTCCCCTCTGAGTCTTCTTCTCTCAAGACTGAAGAGCCCTTGGGTGGCTCTCTACTCCTGATAATAATGGTATATTTATAATAATAATCCTTGCTTTTGACATAGAGCTTTATCGCTTCATTGAGCCATCTCAAAGCGCTTCACAGAATATACTGTAAAGTAAATTGAATGTGTATTTTTGGGGCGGAACACTTACGAATGATCATTGACAAATATTAACAGTACAGACAAAGCAGTCATTTCCTCCTTTACCTTGGCGTATTGTAGGACCCTGCATTATCTTTTGGTAGCATTCATACTGTGCTATCATTACTTTTTCCCTGGTGAAGCCAATTGTGTTGGACAGTTCCACCGATTTCCTTTCTATTTCATTATCTGTATCATTTCCGGTCATCTTCTCTGTGTCATTGGTAGGCACGGCTGCTACAATCAGCTGAGGAAAAAAGCAGGAATGGAAGTAAATAAAAATGTTTGGCATTAAACATTCATAATTTCTAGCAATTTATACTTTGACAGCAAAAACTGATGCATTGAGACATTGAGTGAAAAATCCCACAATTTTCAGGTATCTCCAGTAGTTTTTGCTTCAGACATCAGAGTACATTGCTCTCCATTAGTATTAATCTCTTAAAGAGGTAGAGAAAAATACAGTCAAGTATAAGTCAATGTTCAATGTACTGTAAAGAAGTTCCAAAGGCTTATTGCACAGTACTTCATCACTTCAGATATATTGTGTACATGGAGAAAAGCACAAACCTCAATTCTAACCCGTTCGCTCCTAAATAAATGATTCTTACATTTGATATCATGGCTAACAAGTTGACGAAACTTCTCAAAGCACTTCATAGGGTTTACTATAATGTGAGGTGACTCTTGCAGCACCACATGGCGGGGTCCGCCGAGAATGAATAAATTCAAAGTGTCCAATATGGAGATTGAACTCAAACTTTTTGGCTTCTGATTGAGGTGAGAGAGCTACCAACTCACCCAGACTGACATTGATTCCAAGTGCTGCTGCATGTGTTTGCTTCCAAAGAATAAAGACTGTAAGCCCATTGTTGGAGAAGAGTTCATACTTGCAAATAAATTCACAGGCCTGCTGATGTGAGAGGGGATCCTTAACTGGTAAATGGATAGCAACTGGATAGACAGTGTACATCTCCTCTACAAATACTTCTAATATCCCTTATGATATGCATGTAATACACTGCTTACTTTTATTCTATCTACAATATGTACTGAAGCTCAAAACTACAGTATAGCATTGATAGTAATTACAATTTTTACTAGATTAACGAATTAGTTTCTGCGCCATTTGCAAGGCTTACCTTTCCGATGCACGTAAGGAACAAAATCTGCAAAACTAGGTTCCTTTCCATAACCAACACTGAAGGGATAGTCCAGAATAGTTTGATATTAAATATAATGGCCTGTAAAAAAGGAGGAAAGAGCCTTAGTGAAGAAGAGCAACTGAACAGAAATGTATTAAAATAAGCTACACACGTCACACTAAACAATTAACAATTAAAATTTACAGTTAAAAAAAATCCTGCGAATCTTGGATGGGCCAGTGTATTATGCATTATGTATTATGCAGTATGCATTAGCTTACTAGCATTCCAAGTGTAAATCTGATACTGAGTCTTGTGCAAGCGTGCCCTGGTTGAATGCATTGGTCTTCTCTGAGCTGTAGCATAAATAACTCTGGACACTGTCCTTAACACACTTATCGAACAGAACAACTTTATGTTTTTTTTTGTGAGCAGCGATGGATTTGATGCTTGTAGTTGGTTGGCCTCCAGCATAAAGGAAACCGTACGCTTGTATTTTACAGGACGTGCTATATATGAAGACACATGGTACACACAATCTGTACGTAGAAGGAACATCCAAAGTATTTATAATCATTCTTAGGTTACACCACTACTCTTGAATTAGATGCTAATTTTATAAATACTTCATGTAGCACATTTATATTTAGACCACACTTGCCAACAGAGGACCAGTGGTGTACTTTTCAAACAGGACTGCTTTTGTCTGAGTGATTTAAAGGCGTCCCATTTCCTGCATGTAAGCGATGCACCAACAGGTGAACGAGCCTCAAAGAATTTTCTCAAATACAAATTACATTCTTTATAACGCTTCCAAAGGGATTATGGAAGGGATCAGCCATGTCAAGCGCTCTGGGACACTGCCCTCCGTGAAGGGGCTATATAAATGCAAGTTGTTGTAGTTCCAAAGGGATTATGCCATTTAGAAAAAGATGTTCCTCGATGATCTTATCTTGCCCATTCATATTCTGCCAGAACTGATTCAGTGTCTCACGTGAAGCCTCTAAACCTTGAGACATCCCGATGTAAGCTTTCCATTTGGATACTCGAGAAAATAATGCAACGCAGTCTAAAATCTGAATTTGAGTTTCCTTTGATGATCAGTCCAAGCTCCGTTTCTGGTATGCATACCCGAAGTGTCTCTTAGAAAACATTGAAATGTCTGGCACCATTTGAAACACACTTCACTTCAAAAGCCCCAGCAGGACTGGCATTTTACACTGTGAGCCACAATTCCTGTTTGCAATGTGAACCAGGTAAACAATTTGAGAATCGATATCTCATGAAAAGATCTTGGAAGTGCAGTTGTTTCACTGAATCCTGCTATGTATCTTTGTGTTCTCACATAACTTTGATCCCCACATAGCTCCCCCAAAGCATCCTCAAATGCTTTGAGTTTGATATTTATGGATTTCTTTATTCATGGTTTTATTTTTAAGACGCATGGTAAATTATTTAGGCCTCAGATTCCTTGGGAATATTCTGAGATCTGGTTCTACTTCAGGCTGTTTAGTTCTAAACAAAACATACAACATGGTTTACTGCAAAATACATAACTCAGTGAATTCCCAAAGGACACGCTAGGCTAGGAATGGCTAAGACCTAACCGTGTTTTGTCCTGCCTCCAGAATAAGCTTTGTATTGTAGGCAAATCTGTTCTGGGCATGCATTGGCATGCATGCAAAACAGTCACGAGAGCAGTCTGAAGCCAAAGTTGAAGATTATTACAGCAGAAGAAAGAATGCCACACAGACTGAAGAAAACACAAGCCTATAAACTGAAAAAATTTGCAGAAAGAAACTAAAATAAAACTAAAACAAATTACCAGGGAGGAATCAAAAATGGGGGGCGGGGGCATGGGAGAAAGCCAGGAAAATATTATAAATAGTAAATGAAGGCGATTTGGTAATGGGGAAAACACTACTGAAAAATGAGGAAGACGACGTCAAGGTTTGGAGATGGAAGAAGAGAGAGTGCAGAGGGACAGTCTATGATGGGCCAGTACAAGACAGTAATAGAATAGTAGTACTACTACAATGCAATGCGCTGAACGACATATGAGAACCTGGCACTTGCAAGACTGAAGGGAGGTTATATATTACCCGTTTGATGGTGATTAATTAACCATTTGTCTCAAGTCATTTACTTGCTTTGTAAGCTTGCTAAATGTGGAGTGTACTGGCACTGTGCACTGAAGGCCAGTATATGTATAAGCAAAAGGTCTATCACTCTGCTGAGCACCAATGCTCTAGCCAGTCAAAAGCAGCAACAGAGGTGAGCAGGGAATAGCCTGCTCTAAATCACACTCCTAGGCATAGCTGGGTGTCCTGGGACACAACCTGCATTGAGAAGCGAAGAGGGTGCAATATGTTCCGGCAATAAAGTAAAGCAAGGCATATTTTTGTTTTGATCAGCTGGGTTGTTGAGATGTCGATGTAATCTACTTTTATGCACTGTAATCCTGGATATAATCTACGATTTAACTGCTTTAGAATTAGAATTAACTTGCACAAAAGACGGACATGTAGCAGAGAGGTTTCACCCCCAACATATACAGTCAATTCACTTTACAGTATATTCTATGAAACGTTTTGAGACGTCTCGAAGATGTGGTAAGGTATTATATCAAATGCAAGAATTATTATTATTATATAGAATAGGTACTGCAGACAGATGCAGTTTCCAATAGACACGCTGGCTCACAGCAAAGACTGACTCCTTACAGTTTATTCTGTGTTCAGGTGAGAGGCCTTAAAGGTTATTTGGGCTTAAAGGGTTAAGTTACAAGAAAAGGCTGCATTCGCTTGAGTTTAGAAGGTTGAGGGGCGATTTGATTGAAGATGATAAAGGGATTTGATAGGGTATACAGAGAAGCTATTTCCTCTGGTGGGGGAATTGAAAACAAAGGGGCATAGTCTTAACATTAGAATCAGGCCATTTAAGAGTGAAATCAGGAAGCATTTTGTCAAACGGTGGTAGAAATCTGGAACTCTCTCCCCCAAAAGGCTGTGGATGCTGGATCCATCCACACCTTCAAGAGTGAGGTTGATAGATTTTTGATAGATCAAGGTATTAAGGGACATGGGGAGAAAGCGGAAATTCGAATTGACAGGATTATTTGAGGTACAGGTTAGCCATGATCTAATTGAATGGCAGAACAGGCTCTCAGGGCTGAATGGCCTACTCCTATTCCTATTTTCCTATGTTCCTATGAGGCTTTGCTGTTGCCGTATGTTTTCTCTAAATAAGAAACAAAGATTGCATGAGCTGGCAGCAGGCTTTTAGACATACCTGAAACATTGTAAAACTATTGCGTGTCTGGAAGCAGACAGTGAAGTTTCAATGTTCCGTGAGCTCACTTGCACAGCCTGTGCCTGGCAGTGATTTCTCTATCACTGCACTTTATTTTAATAGGTGGCTGGCTTTCAACCTGTGGTAACATTAAGGAGTTTGGTACGAGTAACTGAAAAAGTAGAAATATTCAGAAATGAATTTGAAAATATTAAATTAAATCTGAACAGATAGCTAGAACTAATTCAGACATCAGAAAATCTACTAATTGTACACTTCTGATGCCTGAACTGTGCATACAACTGGATCTTTCATCCTGCTATGCAAATGTAATCTTGTTGGTGTTGTTTCATCCAGTCCTGTTTAAAGTTAGCGACTGAGTTACTAATCACAATAATGTATTTAGGTGAATGTGTTCCATTGTCTCCCTGCATCAGGGAGAGATTAACCATGTCACCTGGTTTAGCACATGTCACATCACAAGATGTTGTGATTTTAGGCATCCATCGGGGAGAAGAGATGACAGATAAATAGTTGGTGAATTGATCACTCTGTCACCTGGTTGCAAGCAGTGTCATTGAAATACATGAAACTCCTATTTTACAAGATTACACGACAGGAGGTGTTTTATTTAACTTCACAATTAAAGCTAACAGTGAAAAACTGTGTCCACATGCACACTACAAACTGGCAATTTGTTGTTGCCTGGCTAATCTCCAATAGCACAACTATAACAGCATATAGGGTTCCTTGAACACTGATAACTTTGGCATTGAATATTCTATGAAATTTGTGCTGCATCAGGAAAGCTGAAAATACATTGGTGTGCATTTCAACAAAGATGTAAATACAGCAGTCCATCATAATGCTAGGTAACCTTGGTCTAAACAACAGACAATTATGAAGCAAAGAGACTTGAAATATATTTGATCATTACTGTAACACATGTCGATCGTTTAGCACAAATTGTTGGCCATCCAGTGCGCTTTAATTATATATATTTTTAGCAATTTTGACTTTCACAGAGTTTAAAAAACGACAGGCTTTTGAGAATGCTGAGGGTGCTGAGAGTGCAAGTACAATAGAATCCTTTTTTTCTCCAATCATGCTGTACATTTTCAAACAACTTGCTTGAAGGCAAGAGACAAAACAGTGTTGAATGTTGGTCTCGACAAGGCTATGTGGTAAACAGGTGTTATCTATTGTGATCAAAGTATTTACCAGCAAGGGATGATTGTGTTTTTACAGACTACTGACAAAAGAAGTTCAATAGGAGCCATTTCAAGATTCCAACTTGGATATGTCCATTTAACACCTCAGTTCTTTCATAGTGTTTCATATAAATTGGTTCTACTAAGATTGGCATGTGTTTTCCAGGGTGTTTGCTTTGTTGTAGTGTGTTGTATGTCCTGGAAGGAAGGATTTTTTCCACTCAGCAACTGTTAACCTTGCAAGACCAAACACTAATGGGTTAATGTGGTCCTTAGCTGGACAAGAAGTGGGCAGCTTGCCAGACAGTGCCCTAAACAGCAAACTACGTGATTTTAGTTGATTAAACTCCAGCAATGCCCCAACCCACATTCTGGTGTCCCCAAAACTTTCCTCTTGCCAAAGTGAGCCTAATAATCCGGAATTAGGTAAACAGGATACATCCATTCAAGGAAAGATTGTGCATATCATTCCAAAGAGGGAAAGTGGCATGTGTAGGCAGCATACAGATGTAGAATTTTATCTGGTTTGGATAGTCTAAAGGTAGGTGATAGGTTTCCACACCTGGCTGGCCAAAAAGAAAAGATCCTATGTTGTATCGTGTAATGCTGTGCTGTGTTACAACGCACTGTGTATTAATTGCTACGAGCAGTTGATTGTGCAGAGATAGCAGAGCGATGGGGAGAAGAGATAGGACGGGTACCTGACAACTGGTCATAGACTTACCGAAGGGACTCAATGTTCGGAATGAGAATAGCAAAATTTGGCGTGAATGAGGAGCAGTGTACACGGCGACTGAGACTGCCTCTCTGTAATCGATATATGCAACTGAATTGCACACGAGTTGGCAGTGGAACTGTGGGCGACACGGCAGAAGCTTTGAAGTTTTTTGCCACTGGGTCACTTTGGGCAGTAACTTGAGACTTGTGAGCCAGTCAGCAGTATGTAGATGTATCAACTGGGTGACATAAGCACTTCGCAGGAAAGCTGCCAGATGAATCTGTTGGAAGCCAAAAGATCAAACGCCAACAAGATGTCGGCCAGATAGCAGGCATAGCAGGAGGGCGAGGGGTGTCTGCAAGACCATCCTATATCACCCCATGGCATAAATCAAGCAAAGTGCTTCTACCTTAAACTACATTTGATCCATTATCAGCACCAGCAGCGAATCATGCTTGTGAATGCTCAATACTCAGGAGACACCCAAAACACTTACCAGCCTCAAGCATCTTCAAAGCTCGGCTCTTTTGGTAGAATCATACGGTTAGATGGTGGAATCATTCACTCAGTCCATTTAATGCTCCATTCAACATGAAGAAATGTCCGCTTCATACCATTCTGGTCTTCAGCATATAAAGACCTCAGCTATCTGCTCTCACATCCTGTTTCCCATTGATTCCCCAGTGCCCTGTGCTTTACCTCATGTAACTCCTCTCTATAGATGACCTTTATATTGCTGTTGTCTATAATGGTGGTAAAGCCACTGCACAAATTGTAGTTGTGGAGGATCTCACTCGAGTGCCTCAGACTCCTAGAGTTTGTAGGGCAGAGTATCAGGTTTGAGATCTAATGCAGAAAGAAACAAGAACTGAGAAAATCTCCAAACCACTGAATGTATATGACTTATGTCCAAAATCAGTGGAAAATCTCACTACCAATTTTAGCCTTTAAAGTATATCTTCTTTTTGAACAGAGAGGGCTTTGAAATGCACATAAAGAGACAGAATATCCATAGATTTTTCTGTGGTCAATCCTGCAAGGAATGGTGTTCAGTCTTCCCTGGTCACACATCTTGCTTAATACACGTGTGTTCAGCTGCCAGAGGACTTTCAAGCCCTTCTGACATGTTTCCACCTGTTAGACTCCATAATAGATTCCTGGCTCAATACACTATTGTGTTTGTCCTGACCAATGACTTTGCAGAGATTGCATTGATTTCCAAACATTCCAAGATGTTTTTGGCATTGAGATAAAAAAGACATCTTCTACAATTTAATTATAATCTAAACGCTGTCGTCTGACTGAAGCACCATTGATAGAATGGCCAAGTCTGTGCCAGAAAGCAGAGGAACTTTTTTTCCCCTTCCTGCTTTGCATCTCGTTTGGTTCATGTCCGATCGAAAATAAAGTAAGAGAGGAAATCTGGCTGAGTGGTAGGAATTTTCAATGCTTGTGAGATAGCAGTACTTTGAGTAATTCATTTTTGTTGGCTTCGGGCCAGATATACAAAAGAAGGTCTCACTTTGATACATTTGTGTGAAACAGGATAACCAAATGCCTCAGCCTTTAAAGCCCACACCAGCTCCCAGCACGACACCGACATGGACCAATTATTTTCTAATAGGGTTTTTTTGGATGCAAGAGAATCTGTTATAATATTTTCGTGCTCAGTATTAGAATAAAATTCCATTTCTCCCTTCATGGCAGGTAATTTGGAGGAAAAAATTACCAGTTTAACTGCCGAGCACAATAACCTTTTCAAACCTTAATTTTATTCAGTTCATCAAACCATGACAAGAAAATGTTAGTGATCAGCATTGATCTAATTTTCCTACGTAAACTTGTTGAAGTGGATGTTCACCATTGTTGTTTATAATAGAATTTGGTTACAAAAAACAAGTGGTTTAGGGAGTTGTTTCACCAGCTTGGTAGACGGTTTATATTCCGTATTCTTAGCTTCGCAATGCAAATGGATTTGACTATATGTATATTTATCCTTTGCTTCAAATATAAACCACATTTTCCGTTAATTCATTCCTTTCACGGGATCTTGCATACCAAGAGTACATCACCCGTGAGTGAAGTTTATTGCTAGGAGTAAACAACCCAAACCCTTTCACTGACACATTTGCCCCATACCATTTGTGGCCAGCAACTTGGTTCTGTTGTTGCTAAAATGTCTCATTGGTAAACAAGGCAGTTGTGCAACTGTCCAACGTGACAGTTCAGAAACAGGTCGCTGTTAACGTCACTCTACACTCAACAAGACAACAACAACAACAACAAGATTCCATTTATAGAGCGCCTTTCACGTCGGGAGGACGTCTCAAGGCACTGTACAGTTGGGTCACTCCTTCAGTCTTCAGCCTCTCTGCACCCACCCTCTGGAACTCCATCCCACATTCACTTCACCTCGTTCCCTCCCTTGCCTCCTCCAAGGCAGGCCTCAAGACACTCCTCTTCGACCGTATCTTTGACCACCCTTCTACCCTCTCTGCCCTCCACCCCACCTGATCCAGCCCCCCCACTCACCCTGCTCGGGTCCTAATCCGTGACTGTTCAGCACCTTAGGACGTCCTCCTGACGTGAAAGGCCCTTTACAAAGGTAATTTTGGATTGTAATGACACACTCGCTGCTTATTGAATTCTTTTCATTTTTCCAGCCCCTCTCCTACATTATGCTTTGAAGCCACACGTCGCTGGTTGCTTTGCGTCCTTGTCCAATCACAAATGAAATTGATAACAACAACAAAATTACAGTTGTATAGCGCCTTTCACGTCAGGATGATGTCCCCAGGAGCTGGACGTTCAGTATTTTGGACCCGAGCTGAGAGTCGGAATTGGGGAAGGTGGAGGGCAGGGGGGGGAAAGAAGATGACAGAAATCACGGTTGAAGAGGAGGGTCTTGAGACAGGTCTTGAAGGAGGCAAGGGAGGGGGCGAGGTGGAGGGACTGTGGAGTGCATTTCCAGAGGGTGTGGGCAGAGTGGCTAAAGGCATGCCTGCCAATGGTGGAGTTGGCAAGGCGGGCAACGTGAAGCAGGCCAGAGCCCGCTGAGTGAAGGGAGCGGGCAGGTTGATAGGGGGTTAGGAGGTCGCAGAGGTAGGGGGGAGCAAGGCCATGGAGGGTTTTGAATGTGAGGACCAGGATCTTGAACTGTATCCTGTGTGTGATGGTGAAACAAAAGTTCTGATATATATCGTTTGACCCATATTACAGGTGCTAACCCACTTCTGAAAACAAACGGAATTTGGTGGGAATCTAATTGACACCAAAATAAATTGCAAAGAGCAATGCAATGAGCAATAAAGCAAAAAGAAAGAAACTGTATTTTCAAACTGCCTTCTCAGGCCAAAACTTTTCAAAGTACCTCACAGGTAATTTGCTCAGTTTAAAGCTCAGGATATTCTGAGGCACAAATCTCAAAACGATCGATATAAAAGTTATAGGAAAAATGCAGGGAAATTGGGAATTAATGTCAGTAATTTAGCTAGCAGCAGCATCGATTTTTATTGACCAAGTGGCCTTCTTCTACACTGTAATATCTATCATTCTATGAGTAAATGGATGATAATCTATGATAAGGTTGGTTTTGTATAGCTGTGAAATGAGCGGGCTTGATGAGCTAAATAACTTTCTAAACTTTTACACTTGTAAATGTTTACTGAGTGACCCATAAGAATGCCATATCTGTTATGTTTTGAGAGAGATGGATGCTTCAGTATATTAAAGTACTCTCCTTGCAACCTCCTGCAAATGTTTGAATGCAGACTGACAGGTGATATGTAGTTATCCATTTCTCTAAGATCTGTTTTGGGTCTTCAATAAAATATGTTCAGTCAGTCGTATCATAGCCTCCAGTGAGCCTAGCACAGAACAACTGAAGCAAAATGAACTGTACCACTGGAAGGCAGAACACACTCCTGCTTGAACAGTCATGGCTCTGAGAATGGTTGTTTTCATGATACCACTACTGATCTAACAAGGTGACAGATATAACCCCTCTATATTCCCATCAATGTTGAGCAGGGCTTACACTACTTGGTACCGACAAAAGCTCGCAACTGAGACTGAATCAAATGGGATGTTTAAAAAGGAAATAGATAAAATGCTTTTGGAGTAACGGAGTTAAGGTGTATGGGGAAAAGACAAGAAAATGGGATTCAAATATCTGGCATGATCTAATAAACTGGTGGAAAAGGCTGAATGGCCTCTTCCTATTCCTATGTTCTTTTGTTTCTACTCACTTTATATCACTGTGATGTCCGCAGCTTCATATCTGCACAAAGTTCAAGCCCCATGTCAGGACATTGAGCTAATAATCTAATCTGACTCTCCAATACAGGGCTGAGCAAGTGCTGCATTGTTGGGAGATGCAATCCTTTGGGTGAGACATTAAATCGAGATCCTGCCTGCCTGTTCAGGTGGACGTTAAAGAGCCCATAGCACTATTCAAAAAGAGAAGGGAGTTTCTCCTGATTTTCCTGATCAACAATTGCCCAGATAAAATTGATGATTCACTTCACAGCTCTTTGCTGCTCACAAATTGGCTCCTTCATTTGCCTGTAAATGTATTGCCACTGCTCTTTACCAAAACGTCCTGTGAAAGGCCTTGAGATTTTTCGAGAACATGATAAGACCCTACACAAAACCCAAGGATTCCTCTTATTGTTATTGTTATTATCATTTTAAAGTTGTTAAAAGAGTCCAGTGTACCTCTCTGGAGTTTGGGAAGACAGAATGTCTGATTTACATTGTTCAGGCAATGAAGGGAGGTTGATGATCAATTGCTTTTGATTGATATCAGACCTGGCTGCCTTTGCAGTGCCAAATAATTCAATAAATAAAGCTGTTCAGCTTCATGCAGTGAGGCTGAATTTAAATTTGATCACTTCACCAAAAACACATCTGTGACGCACTTTGAATTTCCTAAAATCTGAGTCAACTATTTGTTAATGAACAAAAGGTCAGGAAATGTTTTAATGTGAGACAAGGGTCATGAGCATTGTGTGGCATATGGAAACGGGTCTTGTTTTACACGGATATAAATCATTACAATTCACTCCATATTTACAGCCCGGCCAAGGTTCATTCCCTCTGCATGAGAGTCGCTCATATTGACGAAATCATGCATCTGTTTCAAAGTTATGAGGTTTTTTTTCACATACCGGCCTGCTTCGTACCTGCCCAACCGTGGATGAGTGGGCTTTCAGCCTTTCTGCACCCACTCTCTGGGACTCATTCAAGGTCCCTCTCAAGACCTTCCTCTTTGATCGTGCCTTTGGTCGTCTTTCCCCTAAGCACCCCATTCGGCTCCCACTCTCAGTTCAGTTGCCAAGCCAGTATTGTTAAGCACAATGTGATTTTCTCCCTACACGAAAGGCACTATATAAATGTAAATTCCTATTGATTCTATTTCTCTATTTCAAAATAATTGGTGTTCTCTATATATTCAGATGCTTGCTATATATTGAACCCAAGCCACACTATAATTTTCAAGGGGCTTAAGGCTTACCCACTGATAGTGTTCATAAAGCACACTCCTGGCACTGCACTGAGATTGGTAACTATGTGCATGTGTTTCTCATTATAGCTGAAGTTTAACGTTGATCTCACTGCATTAATATCATATGAGATGTCTGTCAGATTAATGAGCTATCAATGCTGTACTGAAAACCTGGGCTACGGTAATAATGTTGGATTGAACATCGCACACTCTGGGGTCACCAAGCTTTGGCTCTTGCCAACCGGTGCTTAACACTTTCTGGAATTAGGTAAGCAGGATTCATCCTTCCAGGGAGAGAGAGCGCATTCCATTCCAACAATCTATCTCTGGGATTTCCATGTGTCGGTGGGATGCATGGAGGTCTCAGCTTGGTTTGGATATTCTTAAGCATGATGATGGGTTTTTGCATGTGTCAGACACCCGGCTGTTTTATTGTGCCTCTTGCCCGTGCTTTGGGAAATCCAGGAATGTTCTCAGGTCCCATGGTATGTTTCCCATAAAACTGGCTCAGGTTTCAATTAAAGAGGCTCTTTTGAGCCAGCATGTTGTCCCGAATGCAAAGTTCTTTATGTAAAATATAAGTGATACCTGAAGAAGCAGATTCAAACAGCTGCCTGATTGAAACAAACCCTAAGGAGGAATGTTGGGATATCGTTACTGCTGATTTTGATGGGGTGGGGGGGTGGCGTGATGGGGGTGTGGGGGTGGAGAGAGGATTCTGTTTTACATTTGTATTTATGCTGCTTTGGTCTTATTTTCCTTACGTTAATTGTGTAAACATTTATATCGGAAGCTTTAATGCTCCTTTTTCCCTTTTAAATAAAAGAGGGTAGTTCCTACCAAAATAAACATACCTAGTTATAACTTACACACACACAAGCTTGTTGAGCACCTAGTTTGATTTAAACCAGTTTAATAAATCAGTGAAACCAGCAATAATTCCTAAACGCTCAATGGCGAAAAATCAACATTACATTTTCCAGAAGCATATCAATGGGAAGCTACAGCTCACCGCTTAGAAGGGATGTTTACAGGGAAACTGAGCAGTGAAAGACGAATTAGGCATCGACACATTACTTTCCTGTGCCATCTGTGCTATTTATAGGATGGAATATTAAAGGCAGCACCTCTGTGCACAAAAATCAGCACAATTCACACATCAAAGCCCATAATGCATAACATACTGCATTATTCTGTATGATATGATATATCATAATAGAATCCATTCTTAAAACATATAATGATCACAAGCCTGAATATGACTGTGGAGAGGATACTTAAATATAGTATTTTCAAACTCGCTGATATGCTTTTTTTTCCACTTAAGAAATGGGTTATCATCCAGTGAACTCTGCCTACTGATGATGCCCCTAAATCCTACATGAAATGTTAGCATGCTTTTTATTGAAATTTTGCCTTGCAAGCAAACATAGCAATTCAGATGAAACTTTCAACTGCTTTGGGGCTTGTTGGCTTGTTTCTGACTTTGCAGCTATCGTTTCCAAGAGGAGAATTCCCTTTGTTCCACTTCAGTAAGGAACAACTCAAGGACAAAATAAAAGGCGGGACACCAATCGATATCCTGTGTTTAAAAGGAGAGCAAATTGTGCAAATAAAATAAAGTTTAAAGATTCTGCTCTATCACAGTTAAAATTGACATTTTCGAATTTGGGTTTGTACAATTGTTTGAAGTTAATGATTGCTGTGAGTAATGTTTATTAAAGATCAAATTAAACCATGGATGCTTCCACGGTATGGCACTCACTCTCTTTCATCCTCTCGTTCTTCGATTGGATTGCTTCTGATTTCCGATACATCTCGATTTACGTTCAATAGTAATATTCCTTGTAATCCTTCCATTTGATACAGTGCTTTATCAGATCTTTGAGAAGTCTCAAAACGCTTCACAGAATATACTGTAAATTTAATTGATTGTAGGCGAAACACGGCAGCCAATTGCGCACAGCAGTGTCCCACAAACAGTCGCAGGTTGAGTGAACAATTTGTTTTTTGAAGAAATTATTTCAAAGCATGCAGTTCGGGTGTCCAACCAGAACTATTAAGAACCTGTGGGACATCCTCTGAATATGAAAGGCACAATATAAAGGTAAATGTAAATTTGTAAATGTAAATTTGTCATTGTAAACATTTTCTGTATTTAACATAAAAATTAAATGCTTCGATAGATTTGTTCTGTAATATCCCTGCAGCAAAATAGAATGAATGTCTCCACTGGCATGGTGGAGTGATAGTCACAGAGGGACCAGAGACATATGAATATGCCTGTTGAATTATTATCAGTCAGAACCATACCTTTGATGTTATAGAAAGATTGTTTCCAGCAAAAACCATGAGAGATACAGATCATAACCCACTTGTGGCTGACACTCATTAGCTTTTCTTGGACAGACAGTTGTACCACAATGACAAAGCTTGACTCTCGTGTCTTTTTCGTTGAGACACACAAAACACCAAATGGTCAGTCAGAATCCACTAAATAGAAGATAGATGGTTTTAAAGAATTTGTGACGAGGATTCTATTTTAAACTCATTCAGAAAGCTGCATCTTGCCTCATACATCCTCTAACCCAGAATAAACCCTTGAGGCCAGATTTTTCAAAAGGTCATGATCCATATCATGGCTGTCAGTAAAAGGGCATTTGCAGAGACAAATAGACAAGAGTTTTGATATGTCACACATGTTTCACTGAGGAAACTGCGTTACCTAAGATTTACTTAGGTTCAGTTACTGTTGTAAAGAAGCAATTCCTTAAATTAATCGATCCAAATTTGTTTGAAAATTTCCTTCCACTGTTGAAAAGCTCGCACACTTTGTTTCCAGTCATTCTTCTGCAGTTGCAATGCTTAAGTGTCTATACTGTGGTAAATGCAGTTTTCATTTCCTGAAAGTGACTGAAAACACATTATGTACCCATAGAAACTAGTTGCTAAGAGCATGACTGAACTCTCAACCACTCAACATGAAAATGCTGCAATGGTCTTTCAGTATTTTCTTTATTACATTTTATTCGACTTAATATTAACATATTAAAACAAATGAAAAAATGATCTTTTTTCCAATTACTGTACATAATAATAATAATCCTTGCATTTGATATAGCGCTTTATCATGTCATTGAGACATTTCAAAGCGCTTCATGGCTATACTGTGAAGTTGATTGATTATGTATCAGAGTGAGAGTGCTACCGATTGAACCAGGCTGACAATATTACCCTGTTTAAAAAAATAAATGGCTGGCACAATTCCCGTAATAACAATAATCCTTGCATTTGATATAGCACCTTATCACGTCTTCGAGACGTCTCAAAGCGTTCACAGAATATACTCTAAAGTGGATTGACTGTATATTTTGTGAACGAAACTTTAATTTTGCCGATTAGTATTGGTATGCTTTTACATTATATATCTTAAGACATGTGCACAATAACAATCTGTGCTTCTAAAATTGGAGGTCAGGTTATTTTTAAAAACTAAACAAGGTTCTTTGCTAGAAATAGAAACACAACTACCCTAATGGACGAGGCCTCAAAGCACAATTGACCTTTCCCAGCAGTGCATATATACAGAACAGGAGTATGTTAACAGACACAAAAATGCAGATCAACTTCTCCACAAGCCAAGCACTCCACAAGCCATTTTGCCCTTTAATGATGCTAACACATGCCCTTAGCAAAATATCCTATTAAAAATCTACATTAAAAAAGCCAAAGAATAATAATGCTTTATCCCTCAATTGCACCTATCGAGCAAGCATTTTTTTTACATTAGAAATGTCACTTACTGTTTGTATTCAATAGAAAATCTACTACTGAATTCAATAGAAAATCTACAAAACAATTCGAAGGAATGTCTTAAAATTCATGGAGTAATTTCTGAAGTACCATCAGTTTTCTTTATTGTTGTCTCAACTATAATAAGTTTAGACCCAAAGTGAATCCTACCTTACTGCATTGTACTGAGGACCTGTGGCTATATTCTCCACTTTAATTCTGTGGACTTCATTCAAGCACTGTCAACCTACTAAGATGTTAAGAGGACTTTTATTTAGTAAACTTTTAAATCAGGATCTTACCAACAAAATTGAGGAAGTAAATTACATAATAACAAACCATTATTAATTTGTAATTTTTTTCTTTCAAACTGTTTACAACCTTACTCCAGTAACTTTATTTTGTTAATTATTTATCTTATCTTGTGCGTCTGCTTTCTCTCGCTTTTCACAATTCTGAGGAAATTGTTAAAATCTATAAGGCATCCAAACAAGACTCCACATAAATAAATGAGCAGGACAGGCAATAAATACTGTGTGATATTATATAATTTGATCTACCTTTTGTGACTGCGTCTTCCCTTTCTCCCTTGCTCAGAATCCAACCCGCAATGTGCAGTGCTCCAAGACACTATCCTGCATAAAGGGTACTATAGAAATGCAAGTTGTTGTCGTCGTGGTACAAGCATTCTGTTGTACAATCGCTTGCAAAAGTTACTGCCTGTGCTTTTGTAACTCAGTCTGGAGAACACTGAATTAGCCTTTCTGTAATTTGAGAACACTGTTTGTTTCTTAAATCCATGTGGTTCACACAAATTGTACTTTTTTATTAATTGAGAAAATTCCAAGAATTTGAAAGTAAGTGGATTTTGGACTAAACAATGATTGGCACCCAGCCTTCACTGGGTTTCTAACAGTCCTTCCAAAGGATTTCAGCGTCCCTGTGCATCATGCAAGTTAACTCAGAATTGTGACTTGGCTTAGTCGTTACGACTCTGGGTTAGAGGTTGTGGGTTCAAGCCACATATGAGAACTTGAGTTCCTAGTGTAGGCTAATGCTACTCTAGAGTGTTGGAAAGTGTTGCATTGTCAGAGGGTCATCTTCAGATGAGGGTTAGATTCCCAGGCAGGGCGAAACCTTAGGCAAGTTTCCTCACTCTACACGCCTCTGTTTACCTAGCAGTAAGCAGGAACCCAGTTGTTAGTCGATTGGCAGGGATAATCATTCCTCCAAAAAAAAGTCACTCAATCCACGACGGTTTATGGGACACTGATGTGCACAATTTGCTGCCATATTTTACCCACAAAATACACAGTCAATCCAATTTAAAGTATCTTCTGTGAAGAGCTTTGAGACATTGCATGTGATAAGGCGCTGTACCAAATGCAAGGATTATTATTATAACTAATGCTGCGAAGTATGGTTCAATTGGTGCTCTCTGACACCATGCCTTAAGGGTCATACTATATCTGTGAATCAGTATCAGCAGGTTATTCGACTGGCTGTGTCTGAGGCTGATCCTCTGCTCAAGCAAGTTGTGAAGTGAAGTGATCCTGTATTTGTAGGCAAAAGTGACAGACAATTTGCACACAGCAATATCCCAGAAGTAGCTATGAAGCTAATTTTATGACTTAACATGGGATCTTATCATCCACAGGAACTCCATTCTGACCTAATCTAATTCTCAGGCAGCTTTCCTGTGGGTTAGTCCTACAGTTAGTCTACGTTTCAACTCAGATTTTTCATTAAAAATTCGCTTGATTGTTCCTTTACTAAGGAATCTGAGTAGGAAATAACCGAATAAGACCCTGTAAATGCCCAGTGTAGTAGAGTGAGTGAAGGCAATAATGAGGATAAAGTGGGGTTTAACAAAACTCACTGTAGTTCATTACTACAAATCCCCATACAATGGGACAAAGCCAACTGGTACCCTTTGTGAGGGGTTCAAGCCAAGAGAAATGCCAAATCCTCTCCACGTTCAACATGGGATTTGAGCCAGTTCTTAGTTAATTCAGATACTGGATCGCATTTGCCAACTGCCAGGCACAAGGCGTCTCAGCCAGAGAGCCCCAAAATCTGCTTCTCAGTCATCAACTCTGTCATCCCCTGAACCTTGTGCTTAGCTTTGAACACTGGTCCTGTTACACGTAGTGCAGCCGCCAGGCCACAATTCACATCTGTTTGGTCTCCTGCGAATAATTTCCTATGATTCTATGCCATTTGATTTGATTAATGATTCAGTAAAGTTAAACACCAGATAAACAAACCCACGCAACAACCAGCGCCAGAGTAAGTTCTAAAGCAATGCGTACTAACACGTTCAGGAGTCCTTTTGCATTGGTTCATGATCACTCGGCTCTTAAAAGCTGCGCACACTGTAATAGTCCTGCTTTAAAGAGACACTGCGCGATAATGGCACCAACAGTGAGTGTTTCACCTGAAAAAAAAGAGGGTGTCATTTCCACGAAGGAATGAAAAGTTAATGCAGTTGGGATGTGAGGGGAAAATCAGCGTTGATTGAGGCTTTAAGACTTGAGTAAATGCAAACAACAGTCCTCTCTCCTGTCAGCCCCAGGGTCACAACCTGCTTTAGCAAGGGAGGAAACTGTGATACAACACATCCTGTTGATGTTTTTTTAAATTAATAGGATGTTGCGTATTTTCAACAAGATATTTGAATGTTTGTAAACATGAGCTTATGAACGTGTGACAGAAAGTGGAAGGTGAACAGAGTTGTTGGCAGAATTCTCCCAAGCTCTAAATCTAACGGGACTCTGAGAATTGTAATGAACTATAGACTCTGGCCAGCAAGTCAGTTTCTTGTTCTCTCCTATTTTCAATGGCTGTGATTTAACTGTTACTCCCTGCTGCTGGATTCTGAGTTGGGAGAATACTGACGATTCACTTTCTGTTTCATTTTAAGTGAGATAGATACCATTCAGGAAAAGTCTGGAGCCAACACACACACACACATATATATATACATATATATTGACCAAGATAGTGGTAGATTAATGCATATTAATGCAAGACAAAAATATAGCAAATACTATATGTGAATAACGGAAGGGTGTTGTTTAGTACAAGTGGAGAAGGTTTCACGTGTGGTTGTTCACTGAAAGTTTCCAGTTTAGTTTTGTTGACCAGCAGCTTTACATAAACGGATCACTAGATCATTTGGTGAATTTGGATAAAGAAGGCCCATTTGATCTCAAGCTTCCAGAATACCCATCCTTCCCAGAATCGAGCTGTTACTTTTCTGAGTAAAGAAATAATTATTGCTGTCTGTTCTGAATTTGTCCTTTGCAACCAAACACACCTGTGTCCTCTTGTTCTGGTGTCTCGAAAGTGTTACTCTGCATTCACTTTCTCAATCCCATTTAAAATCCTACATGTGTCTACATAAAGTTGCCCTCTGAGATGTCTCCTTTCAAGAGTTAAGAACCCTTGCTTGTCTAATCATTGCCTAGCTAAATTGCAGATATTCACGGTCACTGGAAGAAATCAAAGCGTAATTACAAGCAAATTACTCCAACCTCACGCAGATGACCAGTGAAGCCACATTTGCAAACCGGATTCACGAACAGAAACTCAAGTGTTATTAATGGAGAAATCTATCATTAACTAGCAGTAAGTCACAGTCAACTCGTGGGATTTCCGTTCGCAAACGTTGGTAGTAAATTGCAGGATATTTCTAAGGCAGTCATTGGCAGGGTTTCCTGTTAGCAACTCTGCTAAACCTTTTCCCCAGGTAGCTTTGGAAACCCACTGGGTAAAACGAATAGTCTTTAATTAATTTAAGGCTTCCCTATGAACCCTGATGCTGAAGAGGGTGAAAGAATCTGTAAATGCAAACTAATGTGGCTGACTCAGATTCTGTCAATCCTCTCACCTTCAGTGGTTTTAAATTCAACTTAAATTGAAACTTCTGTTCCCACCATTGTAGGAACAGGGCTGAAACGTGGAAGCATCCAAATACAGATGTAGATTCATCCACGTGTTATTTTTCAATGGCTTTTTCATTTGGGTTCGGTTCCACTTCAGAGCAATCAGGAGAGACTCTGGTTCAACACCAGGGTGACATGAAACGTGGGACAGTAGCGCTCGGAGATGCAAATGAATCGAATAAGCTTGTGGCTGCGTTTTTGTTTTAACCACCGCGTACTCAGATGAAGAGCCCACTAGCCTTTCCAATGAATCGATCCCACCAAGAAATGCTTTATTCATCTCGAATAGACTCAATTTCCAACAGTTGTCCCAATAGAAGCCAATTTGCTGTTTCCCCCCCAGTCCTCCTGAAAGTGCTTCTTTTTATTATAAACAAAGTATGAGATTAAGCTGTTCTATCCTTTGATTTTAATCTTCACATTGCACTTGCACAATTCACCAATAATCCTTTCACCTTTTCACATCCAATGTGTACGTTTGTTCCATATGTCAGTGTTAGCTGTTTGCAGGTAAGGTTATAAGTACATTCTATGCCTTGCTGAGCCAGTTTGCCTTCTTCATTATCAAAATCATTTTGGTAATGAACAAGGCAAATACATTTTCTATCAACATCTCCCATCCAAATAATGTAGATATCTCGGTCAAATTCACATGGCATATTGGGCACAGAAGGGGCTGTTTGACCCATTCTGCTTGTGTCACATACAAATGTTTTCTTATGCTCTATAAACTGCAGAGAATTATCATTCCAGTGGGATCTGCAGCCATTGATTTATGTGCAGAAGTAAAATATTACATCGCTGTACGTGGGTAAAAAATGAAATGCACACACACAACCGTCTACTTATCTGTGCGAATTGGAGCAAATGCGCTCATCTGCTCTGCAAGTACAACAACATCATTAATAGTACCAATCGATATAATTTAACGCCTAGCTGAACTTGCAATGTGTTTTCAATGGTTAGTTTGAACTGTATCCCCCACTTACAAACAATCTCAAAAGGCCCCCTTCATCAGCTGGGAACATATGGCGACACTCTCTCGTATTTTACTAATGTAAATTTATTTGATATATTACATCCAGTAAAAAAGATTACAGATGAGATGCAGACTCACACAACTTTTAAACATAGCCTAAATAAGATTAATGTTTTTTTTTATTTAGACATGACATGATATACAACAAGTTACATGAGAGTTTAGGCTTAAATTGCAATCCTCATCATCTAGTCAGAAATGAATGTTAATCTAACACATTCCAATTAACATAGCACCTTATCATATTATTTAAACATCTCAAGCGTTTCACAGGGTATACTGCAAGGTGTAAAGACTGGGTATTTTGTAAGTGAATGTGGCAGCCAATTTGCATACAGCAATATTTCACAAACAGCCATGGAGTGAATGACCATTTTTAGGTTGACCAGATAGTAATATGGGATCGCTACCATCCACCTGAATAGGGAGACACGATTTAGCATCTCAGCTGAAGGGCAGCACCTCAAACAATGCAGTGACTTCAGAGGCAATGTCAGCTTAAAGTCCCAACGTGGGACTTGAACCTACAACCTAATGGCTCCAAGGCAACAGTGTTTGCAGCTGAGCCAGATTGTACTTATATTAGAGGCTGCAAAGTCCACATTTCGCCCACAAAATACACAGTCACATCGCTTTACAAAATATTCTGTGAAGCACTTTGAGACGTCTCAACACCGTGTTATGGCGCCATATCAAAATGCAAGGATTATTGTTGTTTATTTGAGTTTATTTGAATGACAGTGTTCACAGGCAACAAAATATTGTTGTGCATTATAGGACTCGTGCAGTTGAGGATTATTTATGTGAGTGGCATAAGCGGTGCTGTGATGAATAACATCGGGTTAGTTAGTTAGTTTGTGGATGTGAAAACAATGGTTTTGAAGCAAATGATGGGGGTGAAAAATGCATTCTTCTACACTCACAATGCAACTGCTCTACAAGTGATGAAGATTTTTGACACCACTTTTTTTAAAAAAAAAGGTTTTCTTTCAATGCCACCAAATGTGTCTGTACATTAGAATAAAACCCTGTGGTGCCCTCCTTCGGGCATAAGCTTGTACTCCAACACAACCTGAGACTGTCAGGTATTGGAACAGTTCGGGACCAATATTGATCAACCTGATACTTTTGAGTAAGTCGTGTTACTCACGCTCCAATGACACTTCGGAAAGTGTACCCAGAATATACGGCAGTGCTATCAATGCAGCAATAGTCCTGTAGCTCAATGGTTAGAGCACTCGCTTTGCAAGCGAGAGACTGAGTTGAATTCCAGGCAGAGGGCGAAACCTTGGGCAAGTTTCCTTACTCCACACACCTAATAATAATCCCTCCCAAAATCAAAAACAATAATAAATTGGTCATTTTCAATCTACGACTGTTTCTGGGACATTGCTGTGTGCAATTGGCTGCCGCGTTCGCCCACAAATATACAGACAATTCACTTTACAGTATATTCTGTGAAGCGCTTTGGGACGTCCTCCCGACGTGAAAAGCGCTATATCAAATGCAAGGATTATTATTATTAATAATAGATTAAAATAAGCAAAACCGAACTCTGATTAATTTCGATGAGTTTTGCCCACCCCCACATGTGTTAAAATGTTTCTGGATTCAGCACGAACTCCCCCAACAATTTAGCAGATTGTCTGTTCTGCAATGATAACCTCACTATTTTTCTTCCAGACACCTGGTTTACCAGTAAGTAATATGCCAAACATTCAGCTTCAAAACATATTATATTCGCGAAGGCACTGAAGAGACCTGATGGCAAGAATGTAGAGAGAGCTATCAATGTTCATTTTAATGTGTTTGCATTTGTACATCATTTATTATTATTATTACTACTAATACATGAATAATAATAATAACATTATTGATAATATTACTATCATTTAAACTTTGCACGAGGCAGGCTAGTGTTTTAAGCATTGTGGTTTAAAATCACGACCATCCAACTGCGAAAAGAAAAACCTTGTAAGAAATGTGACTTTTAGGATTTATGAAACATATCATCAGAGTATTCACACACGAGCAAACGTACATTTTGCAAGACCTCAAAACAAGGCATTTTCTTTTAGTTGAGAGGGGTAAATTGGGGGTGATTTTTGCAATGGACCAAGGATTCTGATGGAGGTTTAATTAAGGAGTGGATTCAAATCTATTGGCAAAATCATATTCTGCCAGAGCTGAGGTTCATGAGGACTAATGTCTAAAATAGAAAGGTATTTTATAACCTCAGCTGCAGGACATCAAGTGGTAGTGTAGAACTAACTCACTGCCTGTTAACCCTGAAGAGACAGAAACAAGAGATCAAAACCACGTCTGTTATTTCTATCACCCGAAGAAGAAGAAGAAAAAAAAAATCATGCAGATGATATATGTTCCTTATCCTTATCCCTGCAATGAAACTCCTGGCAGCAAAGTTATCTGATGCTGCACACAAATGTGAAATAGGGGGAAAGGGGAAAAAAAAAATCATGATTCGTTTTGCTAACACAGGGGATTGCAGTTATTTTGACAGATGCTCATTCCTCTGCCAAAACGATCTGATTTCTCTTTTCGTGGGAGATTTTGTGTGTGTGTGAGTGTTTGTGTGTGTGTTGTGTGTGTGTGTGTTGTGTGTGTGTGTGTGTGTTCTGTATAAACCTGGTGTGAGATGTCAAGACCAAAGAAGTGCTGTACTTACCAACTGGAACTAAAGTGAGATCCCAGAGAAATAGTCTTCAGGAATGGGGTGGGGGTGTTATCCAATTTTTTTTCTCTCCAGCTCCTTGTAAATATGTTTCCCCCACCCCCCCCTCCCCACCACCTTGCTTGTGGATGTGGAAGGTGAGTCGAGAGGATATAATCCAGATCTGGTCCTGCCCCTGTGACTTGCTGCTGACACTTTCCAAACTGGACTCTTCCCTCTGGGGCAGCCCTGCTTTAAATTCAGCAGTGGGATCCTGCTGTCTGTCAGAGAGTGAGTGATTCAGACAAGAGCACCATCATTAACAGGAAAGCTTGCAGCTTCCTGTTACATCAGCTTCACTCCGCCTTCAGCTCACTATCAACCTTCCCAGGAGCTGAATGAAACCTGAGCTTGCTTTGCCTAAGTCTGTGTGAAAGCCACTGCTCCATTGTCACACACACCACACACACACACACACCATCCAAAAGAGATCACATCAGCTTCCATTGCGCATCAGCAGACAGATATATGAGGCTGCAAGACACTAGTGTGTCACCTAATTATTTTTTTGGGGGGTCAGCCAGGTGTCCCGACACGTGCGGAAACCCATCGCCGTGCTTAAGGTTATCCAAACCCGCCCGTGGAAATCCCAGAGAGAGATTGTTGGGTCGAAATGGATTGCACACTCTCTCCCTGGAAGGACACATCCTGCTTGCATAATTCCAGAAGGTATTAAGTGCAGGTCGGCAAGAGCCGAGGCTTGGGGATCCCAGAGTGTGCGTTGGGGGAACATAACAAGACAAACAACAGGAATAGATCTGCTCCTGAAACAGATATGTTTAACCAACCAGACTAGTTTGAGGTGGTATCTCGTTGGATGATAATGACAAATGCACACAATGTCAAGAGCAATAATAGTGCTATCTATAAACACAGAGAGCCATAGAAGAGACGAGAATAGTGCTGGATATCAAGATAGGAGCGTTAACGTATATATATATATATATTTAAGTGATAAATGCATATTGTGCGAACAAAAGTACAAAGATTCCAGCGATCAGGAATCAAAGAGGAAAACAATCTGAAAGAAAGGGGTAGGTGAGGAGAGATGGGTTTCAAAGGGGTCTGGAAAAAATGTGCATTTTCTGTGCATTTTATTTCTTGTTTCCTCTTTTGTTACATTATTTATACATTATTATTGTGATGTCCTGAAGACGTGATAAGGAGCTATATCAAATGCAAGGGTTATTATTATTATTATTATTTCCAAAAGGTGACAACACCTCAACTCTGCTCCTAAAGCCACACTCAACGAATGTGGTCCTGTAACGTTTATTAAATGTTATTCCACAACAGGTGGGGGGAGGGGGGGCACTGAAGCTTCAGTGAACTACTAAATAAAATCTTAGCAACTTTATCGCAATTAAGTTTGAGTCAAACGATCCTGATATAAAATGAAATAAACTTGGAGAGAAGGGAGACAGTCTGTCCTGGATTCACACCTGGACCCCATCACATCAGACATGCTCTACTGACTACTGAAACAACTTTAAATAGTGATAAAGAACATTTTTTAAGACTATTATAATGGTCAAAATCATCCCAATTACTGCCAGGTTAGTGACTGTAGGCAAACACAGCAGTCATTTAATGAGTTACAAGCTCCTAAGGTTAGCCATGAGATGATTTGTTTTAAAAGAAGTTAGTTTTTTTTAATTCCTAGGAGTTTTAGGTAATGTCTTCAACCTTAAACAAGGCAGTGCCCTCCCAGTACTGCACTGTCAGCCTTGTCCCAACTCGGGGGGTTTGAACCCACAACCTTCTGATTCAGCAAAGTGCTACCAACTGAGCCACATTATCAGGAAGATATGTGTGATGGTGGCATAGATGCTTAAGGGAAGAGCTTTGTTTGAGAAATAGCGCATCTTAACCTCATCTTAGAGCTGGGCTTCAGAAGCCTTACAGTTTTCTCAAAGTGCAGTGCAGAGTGTGTCAATTTGTGCAACTGGAGAGATTTTATAACGTGTGGGTGGAAACTAATGACTGTATTTCCTTTTACAGCAACAAGAGTCGTGTTTGATATAATGCCTTATTATGTCTTTGAAACGTGGGAAATCGCTTCACGCGGTTTACTGTAAAATGAGGTGACCTGTGCACCTGTAGGCGACATTATTATAGAAACAAATCCCTAGAAAGTGAAAAAGCTACGTGTTTAGCTTAGCTTGACTCACCAGGGTTTTACAGGTCAGGTTAGAAAGGATGGATAGCCATTCAGGATCCATACAAATGTAAGCCTATAGAATTTGTTTGGTCGCTGCTGTTCTTTCAGTGGATTCAGTTGGGCCTGTGGATTCTGTGTGCCCTAAATGGTGTTTTAATTACCTTTGAGCAATGTCACAAAACTCACCAGCCCTGAATGGATCTGCAGGAGAGTGCGAATGGCCATGTATTTGACTAAAGTTAAGTGAAATGAGCCTGAAATCCTGAGCTGGGCTAAGATACTGCCTTGAAATAGAGCAACGTCCTCGCTCTGTGCAGTGCAAGTATTTCAGAGACAAACAATAAAGAAAACTGGATTAAATATCAAGCTAATAATCATTTTCTCTCTAACAAAGGGGCTGAAGTCAGATTGCAGACTGCAAAGCTGCTTTTGTAGGGCAACCCGAAAAAGGGAAAGTTTTGTTCAATTGGGTGGGGTGGTGGTGGGGGGAAAAAAAAGAAGAAAAATGTAATTATTTTAAAGCAATAAAGCAGCGATTGGGAAAACCTTCCACTGACATCTCTGTAACAGCTGGAAATGTCACCAAGTTCTTGACATGAGAACCTCAGAGCAGATCTCACTCCCCCCCCTAGTGTCACTAGTCTGGCAATGACAAGCGCTTTGTGCAAGGTGACCCCCCCCGCCTCAAAAAAGTAGTGATATCTATGTAAAACTGTGCTAAACATTTCAATACATTATAATATAATGTCTGGGTTTGGGTTTAAATGAAATGACAATAACATTGCTTTCAGCTATAATGTATTTCGTTTTACTTTTTTTTCTAAAAAAAAGTGTGAAATTATAATTGAGTTCAACTTGGGGTGTTTATTTTGGCCTCCTCTATTCTGGTTAACCACTCCTTCCGCACACCGAGGAGAGCAAACTATTAGGAAATTAATAAAAGGAAAGAAAATATCAGTGTGCAAGTGGAGAACAAGACAATCACTGTGCATTATAGATCACCTACTGTCAAATGCTGTATATTGTGGCTGTGCACTGCTGCATTAGGAGTCCTCCACAGTGAGGGTAGAGTTTTAAATCCCTTTTCTTCCCCTCCTAATCGCTTTCGTTGAATGGAATATGTAGAGGATATAGAGGGGATCGTGTTTTAATTCCTCCTGCTATAAATAGAGTCCATGTTAAATTATTCTGCCTCCTCAAAAAGCACAGCAGCTATGCAGGTACAGCACAGACCATTATCCTGTTGCATTCACTTGTCCTGTTCTGGCAGCAAGCCTGTTTCCTATGTACCATGTTTTATCCTTCCCAGTAATGAATCCCTTCTGAACTTTCAAAGTTAAAGGAATCCTGGGGTGTGGGGGTGATGGGGAGGGGGCTGTGGAGGGCAGACCTGCTATTTAAAAGTAACAAACTCTCAGAAGGTAAGTTAAAATTGGAAATGCTCTTGAGTAATAATCTTCTATCATATATATTCCACTCAACAGAAGCGATTAGGAGGAAAACTGATCTGTCATCCTATCTATGCATCAACTGTATCTCGGGTCATTGTACAATAACATATCTGTGGCTTCACATTCCCCCCAAGTGTTTAGCCAATCATTCTATTCTCAGCTTGTGTCTTAACCAGATGAATTGTTTATAGTTGTCAGGGCCATCTTAGGTCAGTAAGGCAGACTGATTACTTGGTAAATCTTTCTTCCTAGAGTAAATAATAATAATAATAATCCTTGGATTTGATGTGGATTATTATTATTAATGTAATAATCCATATCAAATGCCTTATCAGGTCAAATGATTATTAATCTCAGTGTTAAATATCTTTATGTCCCAATGTGATAGATCTGCCCCCCTTTCCTAGAGCAATAAAACAGTTGCTGGATATTGGAAGTCAACTAGCTGGTCTATTTCTGGCGATAAACAGTGTGATTTTTCAAATACATTCGGCACATTTTCTAAGGGGTTGGGGATTCTCTTGGTCTGAACAGAACAAGGAGAAAGGTTAACTCTCAAAGTCAACCTGTTAAATGTTTTTTGCAAATGAATTCAATTTCCTCTTTGCAAATTTTAATATTCCCACACTGTTCAGGTGTGTTCTGAATCTGGTACTCTGCGACCTTTTTGCTCTGTAATCGTCTCCTCTAAACACCAGATAATAGATGGTTGTCAGTGAGCCACAAGGCGGTAATTGAATCTCGAGATTTTGACAAGGTAATAATTTCCATCATAATTGAAAGCTTAAGATTCAATTACTGTCTTCTGGCTGTGATTTACTTGTTTGTGTTTTATATATATATTTATGTATGTAAAATAAGGCTTGCACTTCCTATTAAAGCTGTTTTCAGCTAAATTACTGTTTGCCACTGGTCTTTTGCTCTTGACTATTATAAAATGATATGTGTAGTCAACGTATATTTTATGAGTGTTTGCGCAGTTAATATTATTATTTATTATAATTTGCACGAAGCAATGTGTCACGCATGGGCATGAAGTGAATGATCAATTTTATCTGAGGGATTTGTTGGCCAGGACACCAAGAGAAACTCCTTTCTGTTTTGAACAGGCAGATGGCACCTTTATAGTTCGTAGGGTGACACATATGAACATGACATTAGACGTCAGTGTGTGTGTATGTGTCTGTTTGTGCCGCTGTTTATAGTCAAGGTGCTCCTATTCCCATCCCGCCATTCCATTTTCTCTCATGTTTGCAACATTTTCTCTTGAATGCATTGATGCTATTTGCTGCAACCACAGCTTTCAGCAGTGAGTTCCACATTCTCACCACCCTCTCATTACTGAAGTTCCTCCTAAACGACCTACGAGATCTACACGCAATGCAGAGCATTGTACAGGAGTTCAGCACCAAGGCCCAGCGTGGGGGGTTTCAACCCACAATGTTTTGACTCGGAGGTGAGAGTGCTACCACCTGAGGCAGGCTGACACTATTACTTGAGCTTCAGCTTGTACCTCGTTTGATTGGGCTGCTAATGTGATCATTTTAATGTAACCTCGGAAACATTGCGTTTGGGCTAAAATTAGCAGGTCTATAAGGGGCTTCAGGGCTTTAGTCAGTAGATGTATGACCATCAGATAATACAGGAGAAGGAGCAACAGCCTGTTACAGAATTATAGAGAGCAGGTTTAGCCGAGCAAATCACCAGCCTTTGACTTGTGTAGACAATTACAATATGGAGGCTCAGATTGTACAATAACACTGAAAAAAGGAAGGTTGAGGAGAACAGTACATGGAGGCAGGACAGTGGAGGAAAGAGATTGCGTTGGAGAGTGAGTCCTGGGATAAGAATTGAAGATATTTTAGTCAGAGATTAACTGCAAGAAAAATTACCAATGCTCACAGTTGTCCCACAGTATCAGTCTATTCCTGGTACATGTGCAAAGCTTACACTAACGGAGAAAATAAATACAGGTTATTTATAATATTCCTGAATAATACTTCTTACGTTTGATACAGCAGCTTTCACATCAGGAGTACATCTCAAAGTGCTTCACGGAATATACTGCAAAGTGTAGTGACTGTCTACTTTGTAGGGGATCCTTTTTATCTCTATGAAAGTTTTTCCACATTACTTAGTCTCTTCCAGGTCATATCCATTCGATGAAGAGAGGATAGGGAGGCTGAGGAACAAGTAGGCTGTGGAAGGCTGCCCAGAAGTTGTCTATATCTCTATCGATTCTACTATATCTGTGTATATGTACAGGGGTGAGGGAATTTACCTCCAGTAAGAAAGTGACCATTGAAAGTGAAAGAGGAGGAATAGTGGGCAATATGTTTTCGGTTCTGTTTGCTAGGCAGAGAAGTAATAACAGTAGTAGTGGTTAGTTCATTTGAAACGCAGAAGTCAGGTTAGGCAGCACGAGTGAGGTGCTGGGCTGAGAGCTGATCGTTTCTCTTGAGTTCCAGGAGCCATTCTGTGTGATAGTTCTGTAATTAAGTATTGTTTTTATAGGATTGGTTGTGTCCGAGGGTTTACCGGGCGCCAGTCCCTATTACGTTTTGTGTTGTTTCTCAATTGTCCCTGAGGGATTTCCAGGGGCTGATCTCTGCTGTGTATGTTGAGGTGCATTCTCGGGCTCGTTGTTTTGTCTGGAGTACTGAGCAATTCCGGAGTGCATGCTGCTGTTTCTCAATTATTTGATTTGGATATCCGTGTCGTTGTATGGTGCGGAATATTGTGTTGTTATATGGTTTGAATACAGATTGTTGAACTTTACCGTTTGTTGATAAATATATATATATTTGATATTAGTGGAATAAACGGTATACTCTTACCACTGCCTATCGAATTATTAACACATATGCTATGTTAGACAGATTAGCAAGTTACTTCTCTTTATGTGCACTTGCTTATCATCAAAATCAAGCATCTGAGGATAGAGAGTGCCCTCTGCTGTTTACAACATGCAAAAAATAGTTTCACCGCAAATGTACTGTGTCCATGACAATCAGTAGAAATGTGAAATATATTGTTTTCTGTTTGAAATACCTTTTTTATATAATCTATTGAAATCCACAGCAGCATTACGTGCAGAGTTAAACGTGTAGACGAAATGAACAAAAATGAACAAAATTAGTTTTAACTTTGTGTAGATGTGTGCAGCTGTAAAGTTAAATCGTGCTAAATCTCTTTGTGTGACTAACAGTCCATCATGAACACAGTAAAATAAATTTATTTCATCCACAGAAATTGGAGACCATAAAATTGATCAGAAAATTGCTGCAAAAGTGAACTGGAAAGTTTCATAATAGCTGAACACTTTTGAACCAACGTTTTGAGACAGAAGTTCACATTTTCCTTTTCCCGAGTACTCTTCGTTTAAAATATCTTAATTTTTTTTTAAATAAAGCAAAGTTATGCATGCGGGTTGTAAAATAGTTTATTTCTACCAAAAAACTTACAGGTTGTTTTTGTAATTACATCATTGTTGTTAATCAGGAACCACAGTTTTATTTGCTATTATGTGTAATATTCGATTATAATATGCTAAGATTCCTAACTTCATACCATTTTCATAAAAAATTAATACTTATTATAATAATGTAAAAATGTGCACAAAACACTTCCATAGCCTTGAGAGCATGAAATCACTTCCGTTTGGCACATTTTAATCCGTGATTTGAAATGAACATAGGAAGGATTTTGTTTCTCATAATGGCACACTATAAGCATATTAATATATCCTCTTCAGATAATGGTTTCTTCATTAAAAGCTGCCTATTTATCCAGCAGTTTCCATCATTTGCTCTCAGTGTTTTGAAAAAGATCTACAAGCCCAACAAGGCAGCAATCTCAAATTCCAATTCTAATTCTATAGAACGAGGTTTATTTGATACATATTCTGTGTTCCATAAAAGCCAATCTCCCCTTTCATCCGTGTCGTTGAGGCCGACTATAATGCCTCTACTGTTATTCTGGCATAGACTGGGCATCAAATTTAGGACTGGCTCACCAGATAAGCAAGCTGAGCCACTGGTAGAGCTGGAAGGAGCCATTCTGTTTAAGAGGATTAAGGAGCAATGTGCTGGGTTAGAGAGCTATGAGACAAATATGATTTTTTTTGCTGTGTATGAGTCGTAAAACCTGATTAAAATCAGGTTTCAGTGATCAATACTACTTGTACGAAAGGCCTCGGTTCATTAAAGCTTGTTTTGTCATTTCTTTTTCCAATGTTAGTTCTTGCCAACTGGATATGCTGAAAAAAGTCGCATTCCATGATGGAATCTGTCCTTTACATTAGGTTTGATTCTGGTACAATAATACCCGAGTCAACAATGTCTTTGCAATAATGTCACCTGTCATGTGCATGTGATTCTATTGCAATGTAACATTCTGATGGACTGCTGGGTTTTTCTTTCTTCCAGTAGAAAAGGGTAGAAAGTGTCTTCGCAACTAATACTGTATTAAGAAAAACTGCCATTTCAGATGAACTACAGATTAATACTTCCTAATACTAGATATATCCAGAAGCAGCACAGTAATATTGCTCTGTGCAAGGCTTAAATTGTCTTCCAATTAGTGCAGTCCAACATACATTGAATCACTGTGAACTACTATCAGCTCTTTTTTTAACAATAGAAGTATCACCAGCAGTGAAACAACATAGAGCAGATTTTTGTTTGCACACACGGAGCTCTGGGTGTTCTTGAATGGAGGGTAGAGCATAGTTACTCTCTGCGCTCGTTCACATTACAATGAAAGCAAGTACCAGAGTCAAACCTAATGTAAAGGTCAGATTACATCATGGTCTGTTCCAATCCTAACAGCAACTACGACATTAATTAAAAAGGTCTTAGACGAGACAGGGTCACATTCACAGCAGAGAACAAAACAAAGTTAGCAGCTAGTGATTAATAGCTTGTGTTGCTTATTAATGCATCACAATATGGAACCTTTCATACAATAATAAAAAAGAAAGCAGATGTGTCAAAAACGTAAGCTGTGGAATCTTCAGGCTCGGTATCATTACTACAGTTCCATCAGATTTCAGGATTCATGTTCTAAACTGGTTTGAATTTTTCATTATTTTCTTTCCTTCTTCCAGTTATTATGAGATGCTAACAGTGTTCAGCTTCTTACCTGAAAGTTAAAATGCAGGCGTTTTAATACATATAGCAAAATGTTATACAATACAATGCAAAATTACGGTTATAAAGCGCCTTTCACGTCAGGAGGACATCCCAAGGCGCTGAACAATCAGGGACTAGGACCTGAACGGGGGAGGGGGTCCGTTAGCATCAGGGAGGGTGGAGGACAGAGAGGGTAGGAGGGTGCCTGAAGGCACGGTCAAAGACGAGGGTCTTGAAGCGTACCTTGAGAAGGAGGCAAGGGAGGGAGTGAGGCTAAGGGAATGTGGGATGGAGTTCCAGAGGGTGGGGGCAGAGAGGCTGAAGCCCTAACCTCCAATGGTGGGGCGGGCTGGGCGGGGTGGGAGACATGGAGCAGGTCAGAGCCTGCTGAGCAGAGGGAGTGGACAGGTTGATAAGGGGTTAGCAGGTCGGAGAGGTACGAAATGGCAAGGCCGTGGAGGCCCCTGAATGTACGGAAGAGAATCTTAAACTCGATCCTCGGAGGGATGGGGAGCCAGTGGAGCCGGGCAAGGGTGGGTGTGATGGGGTCATGGAGCCTGGTACGGGAGAGGACACGAGCTGCTTATGGTTATGTTTACATGCAACATAGGCAATGGTTACTGTGCACATCACTCTGTAGAAAATTTTAAATGGGATTGAGAAAGTAAACTGAAAACAATAATAAATATTCCTTGATTTGACAAAGCGCCTTCTACATCGGTAGGTTATCTCAAAGTAATGCATTGAGACTTTTTTGTAGGCGAAGGCGGAGGCGAATATGCGCACATCAATGTCCCCGAAACAGAAACGGTTTCGACAGCAAAAAAGAGCGCAAAAAACGCACTGTCAAAGAGGAGGGTCTTGAGATGGGTCTTGAAGGTGGCAGAGGAGGGGGCGAGGCGGAGGGACTGCAGGATGGAGTTCCAGAGGGTGGAGGCAGAGTGGCAGAAAGCCTGCACTCCAATAGTGGGGTAAGCGAGGCGGGGGACGTGAAGCAGATCGGCGCCCACTGAGCGGAGAGAGAGAGTAGGATGGTAGGGGATTAGGGAGGAAGCCCAGAGGGGAAGGAGGTCAGATGACTCCAAGGCAGCTGAGAGGGAGGGGGGAAGATTTTTTCATGGGGCGGTAGAAGATGGAGGTAGGTTGGGCGGTGGCGGGAAGAGGAATTGAAGAGTTAAGGGAGATGAACTGATGGTCCGAGATCGCTTTGTCGATGATGGCGAGGTCCGAGACGGTGAGGCACTGAGTGATCACCAGGTCAAGGGGTTGACCACGGACGTGGGTGGCGGAGTGGATGTGGAGGGAGAGATTGAGGGAGGAGATAAGGGAGGAAAAGTCAGCAGAGGTAGAGCAGGAGGGGGTGAAGTGAAGGTTGAAGTCGACTAGGATGAGGAGGATTTTGGAGCAAGGGAGAAGGAAGATAGGAGGGTGGAGATGTCGGGGATGAAAGTGGGGGAGCGATGATAACGTACACTCGACACTGTTCAATACAACTGGAAAAATAGAGCAGTGGATTTCCGGCATTTTTGTGAGAAAAATGTATTATGTACAACAATGACCGACACACAAGCAAAACAGGCAAATGACTAATCTAGCACAAACGGTCTGGTGAACCAACAACAACTTGCACTTATATAGCGCCCTCCACGCAGGATAGCGTCTCAGAGCGCTTAACTGACTGTCCAGAAACTGACTGTCCAGCGCCTTGGGACGCCCTCCAGGCATCAAAGGCACTATCCAAATGTAATTTTGCTGTTGTTTCGTTAATAGTGGCAGAGCCTGACTCCGAGTCGGGGGGAAGGGGGCTGCTGGCTGTAAACATGGTCGAAGAGGACTGTTCAGGATGGTTTCCAACCAGCCAACTTTCTGCTGTCCGAACCACGGCAGCCCTGATAGTAACAATGGAGACACCCACAGGCAGAATGCCCACACTCTCAGCTGAAGATTAGTGAGAGGCAGAGAAGGGGATATGAAGGAGAGTTATACTGTACTAAACTCAGGACCTTTTGCTCAGTTTCACTACTGGGCACTAGAGGGAGCTCCGGTTACATATTTTGTTCATTTTGTTGAAATGGAAATAAGGAGACGAACTATGAATCTGCAATAAAAATTAGGAATCAGTGGCTCGGCTGTTATTATATGTCTAAGAATAGGCTGTATTCCGCGGGAGTAAAGGCAAGCTCTATATAAGACTAAATAATCCTTGTGTTACCAAGTGTTGCGGATTTCTTACGTATTTGTTGATCTGTAGTCAGCAATTCTCCATTAATACATTTCAGCAAATTTGTCATTGTGCACTTTTAAATCGAATAACATCAAAGATATGCAATTGAATTAATTATTTATCAACACCGATGAGTATTTCCAATATCTCTCTTATTTATGGCAAAAGGCTCATTTGTTTCACTTTTATACCAATTGTTGATAAGATTTGTAAGATAAGTGGATAAATCAACTAAACCGTAATATATTTACTGTGGTTCAAAACATCTAGAAAAAGGGAACACTGACTCAAGTTCAGAATAGAGATTAATTATTTTTATTTAATTATTTTACACAGAGGCTGGTAAACATGTGGAATAGACTATCCTGGGCGATGTTGGAAGCAATGCCATCAGCAAATTTAGGAGAGAATTCCTCTAGCAGTCCGCACCAAATACTATAATAATAATAATCCTTGCATTTTATATAGTGCCTTATCACGTCTTCAAGACGTCTCAAAGCACTTCACAGGATATACAGTCAAGTGAATTGATTGTATATTTTGTGGGCGAAAGCCAGCTATTTAGATAGCTATTTGGTGAAGATTGCCTCTGAGCAAGATCATAAAATGATGCAGCATAGATCGAGGTCATTCAGCCCATCAAATCTGTGCTGGCATTTTCATTCACTTCACCCACCTCAGAAGCGTTAAAATTGATATGTCTTTGAAAGAAGTATCCATTTAGTCCTATTCTTCTGTTTTTTCCCCATACCCAAGGTCAAATCTCATTCCCCTTCACTATCTTCATAACCTTGTAATATTTATTTTCAAGCTCCTATCTAATTGCCTTTAAGATAATGTATGGACAACGAGTCAGCCAGATGAACCACATTTCACCCACAAAATACAGTCACTACACTTTACAGTATATTCTGTGAAGCGCTTTGAAACAGCTCGAAGACGTGAGAAGGCGCTATGATTGTTTGCTTTTATTCCAATACAATATTAAATAGTATGGAGGCGAGTGGTACCTTTTCTGCAGACTTGATTGCATGTCCTTTTTTTGTCAAAGTTATTTGTGTTACCTCCACATCCAGTGTAGATAAACATCTCGCATTTATCAATGGTAATGTTGTAGAAGAATCTTTTAAGGGAATCCTTGCAATCACCTTTTTGTAAAGATGGCTTGCATATCTCTGGAACATTTACTGAGAGACAGACAAAAACACAATTAGCATCACATGGTATTACGGAATTTGCTTCTGATTCAAGAGCAATTACAGTCCAGGAAACATTCTCCAAACCATCAGCCTCAACTATAAGCCTCAGGTGTGGAAATATCCCCAAAGATAGTCTAGAGAAGCTATGTTGTTCTAAGTGCTGCTATCACCTTTTGTGTTTGTTAAAAGTATTCCCTCTTGCAGGATTCCGACATTAAGTATTTCATTCTTGCAACTTTGCAGTCTTGTGCATTGTGACCCTGAACAAGAAATATTCGAGTGACTTGGGAGTGTTGTAATTGGGAGGGGTGCAGAAATGCTGCAATCTTTAAAGGGAAAAGTGGCCAAGTTCAAACCCTATCCTTTTAAGCAAGACAGTAAAATTACTGATAACATGAGTGGAATAGTGGGCTTCTTCGCATTATCACTCCAGGGGAATTTCTTGCAGTGGCAGTTGGATAAGAGGAGTTCTACATAAAATGACTATTGCCATGGTGACTTTATAACCTTCAGTCTATGCAAATGAAAATGCAGTAACATGAGATGATTGACGGCCAGCAAGTATCTTATTCGGATTCCTTAATACTCAGTCATAAACATGAAATTCTGCTGGGAATCTGAAGCAGGTCAAGACAACTGATGGGAAGCTTGTTTTACCAGAGGGTATCATTTAAATGGGTCATCGTGACACATGTCCACATACTTTCAGGATTTGTGACTGTGAGGGAATTCCACGAAGAAAACACTAGAAAATTGTAAATGACTAGGATTTGGGCTTCTTGATTTTAAAATGGTTAATCTTCTGGCGAGAGTGGGAAAGAAGACGGACAGACAGAAAGAATGTGGCTGAGCTAAGAAATTTGATCTCAAAGAGCACATGGAATTGCAGACACGTGGAGTAGGTATTTGACCTGGATTTCGATTTATTCTGAAATCAAAGTCTGCAGAATGTGGCAAATTCAGTCTTATCTTTGAAGTTGTTTTTCAGTTACACTTATCTTACAGAAAACCAGCTCCCCAAAATAAAACCTGCTTTGAGGATTTTGACAAATTCTATACAAGTCTGAAACACTATGGAGCAAATCTAGAGCCAGGCAGAATTTCTCCCCCAAACTGTCTGGAATATCCAAATTCTCACAGGAACCACAGCAAACCATACAATATATATCATGGACTGAAAATATTCTCCAGCCACCTTCCAGGCATTTCTGACAGATATTTTAAAACAACTTTTCTTGACATAAAAAAACTGTACAGTTTATGAAAGTGCAAATAAAATGATTTTGAGTGTTTAGTAATTAAACTGTGGTCAGGATTTTAATTGAAAATGTACCCCTTGTACCTGCGAATTTTCAGCTCTGCTAACAACTTCCATTGGAAGCTAAGAGTAGTGAAAAAAGAATTTAGCAGAGAGAGAAGCCAAAACACTGGGTTTGTGTTGTTGAAGCTTTCCTATCTGGCTATCTGAGTGACAATGTCAGGAAAAGTCTTCAGCCATGCCTCATCCTCCTCTATTAATACACATCAAAGCAGTTAAGATGAATCTTATTGCAGCCCGTTATAATCAGCCAGTCGTTTTTTTTGTTGATCTCCTCGTATTTAAGGATTCTGAACATACTGCACTATGGGAACTGCGATCTTTGGACTCCCGAGGCAATGATAATATTGAGGTCATGGCATTTTTTAATACTTAAATTAATTCTTCATTTCCGTTCCAGTCCTGTTAGCCTGGGTGATTAATTTAAAACCTTGATGCCAGAAAATGCCAGAATTACGTAATAAGGAAAGATCAGTTTAGAAGTCAATAATTCAATGTTAAGTAAATCTTCAGGAAAAAAATTGGTGGCACATCTATTTGCAAGGACCAAAATTACTTCTGCTAGCTCAAAATACTTGAAATGCTTCAATTATGGTGTTGGATAAGTGTGTACAAATCACATCACTTTCACATCAGGAGTACATGGAGTGCCACATATAATTAAACATGTCTTAGAGCTATGTTTATTGGTATTTTTACAATCAATTCACTTTCCAGTATATTCTGTGAAGCGCTTTGTGATATCTCGAAGACGTGATAAGGAGCTGTATCAAATGCAAGGATCATTATTATTATTTAACTGTAGTGGCATTTCTGATGATAGAAAATAGTTTGTTTCTTTTGTAACCAACTTTAAACTTTCTGGGTTTTTTTTAAACATTATTTTGATGCACATTCAGCAGGTTTATACCCCTGCATTGTCCTGTTCTATAAACCTATAAAAAGCAGTTAAGCTGATACCAGAGAGGTTACTCTCTGTCTATCCTCATTGAATGACCTTTTATCGCAAGCACCTTCTCTCCTCTTGTTGATAAACTGCCAAGTGAGGATTTGTGCTCAGTACAATCTTTTTTTAACTACATCCTTAATTGAGGAGTTGAACTTCTGTAAGTTTCTTGTAAGAACTACAGAAAACAGACATCGAAGTAGAAAGGAGAAAATAATTATTTAAAATGGAAAAAAAACACCCAAGATATATAGTGCTACATAACTTAACTTCAGTGTTTACTGACTTCATGAACAGAACTAAAGTGGAGCTGGGAAAGCGCTTGAACAGGAAAACTGTTGAATAAATGGTGTGAGTGATGGGGAAAAGGCTTCAACATGTTAAGTGTGTCTCTTGCAGGAAACCCCAGGCAACTTGGCTATGACCTAAGATTCCCTCAGACCAGAAGTCTTGCAAGTCAGCATGGAGTTCCCTGCGTGAGATGCACTAAATTTTTATTTAATTCCACCTGAGTCAAGATTTATTCTATTAACATAGCATTTTAGAGCAACCATAATTTGGCAAGTTGTTAAAATCAGTCTTAATGATAAAGGCAGATTTCTTAAAAGAACTTGCAGAAAACCAGCTTCAAAATTTGATTGTATTTAAGAATTTGCCAAATTGTGGATGGTCTAAAATGTTACATTAATAGGGTAAATCTAGGTGTGAGAAAATGTTTTCCAAGACATCTAATAATTGAAATCTCAAATGCAATAAACTCTGAAATGATGTATTCTTTATTTATGTTTTATTTTAAACTTACTCTGATCTATTTATAGACATGTCCATTCCTAAATAAGATCATCTATGCTTAGTTCAGATTACCCTTCACTGCTGAATAAACAGTAACTCCATATGGCAAACACAACAAAAGCTGTTGCTAGCAGTTTGAGGATTAATTAAGCAAATAATGAACACATGAATAGACTGTCCTGCCAAACTGTAGGATGGCTGAAGGTCAAGATCCCAGGTTCAAAGAATCTACTATCTACCCACAAATTCACCTACAAATAGTCACAGTTCACTTACAAATAGTCACTGCACTTCACAGTAAAAAATTGTGAAGCGCTTTGAGATGGCTTGACTGCATGATAAAGGCACTAAAATCAAATGCAAGGGTTTTATTATTATTAGTCTGTGGTCTGTTTCATAAGCGTGTGTTCACAGTTTATTATAGTTTCTCAATCAAAGATTTGAAGTCTCAATTTTAAACATGTTCTAACAATGCTCTTTCCTGCTCGAATTAGGGCCATTTTGACATGTTAGGGTGTTCAGCAAATTTGATTTCAAAGCTCCCTTCATCTCTGCTAAACTGAAAGTCAGTTGCAAGAGACAGACTACCTGAACCTCTCGTGTTTAGAGCATTTCATATCACAAAACCACCCACTTCTCTATTTAACACTACAGAAGAATTCCTGGATTTTCTCATTCTCGGGGAAAGTACTTGCATTGTATTGGGATCTACCTGTTGGGAGACAAATTTCACCAATGTCTAGATTTACTCTATTTATAGATTGTGAATGCTCTATCGAGCACTCTGGAATGCTATCGTATGTGAGGTGGCGCTATATAAATGCAAGTTGTTGTTACTTCAGAGCATTTCTAGCATTTCAGAGTGTTCAGAATTTCGCAAGTTCTTAACTACAGCTTTAATTTTAAAGCTTGATTTCTGTAAGTTTCTTTTAAGAACTACAGACAACAAAGTTAAGACTGAATTCAACAAATTCTGCATGCTCTCAAATGCTACGTAAGCGGAGTAAATCTTGGTCCAGGTAGAATTTCTCTCCTGTATTGAGATAATATAAATACAATACCAATTGACCGGTATCTTAACATTCCCCCAACTTCAAGAGCTGTCGTGTCCTTAAATCCTTGAACCACCCTCCAAACCATTATTCTAAATAGAAGTAGAGTTAATCAGAGATAATTTTATTCCATTTATGCAACTGTTTTGCCAATAGCTGTTCCCACCCAAGATTGGCATCAACCTCCTGTTTCTGAGCCAAACTGAACTGCCATTGTATCGTGCGATATGAAGTGCAGGCAAATTGTGCCTGATTTTACAGCTTGTTACTGAGGAATGGTGCACATATATTCTAGCAGATTAACAGTTTGAAAACTGCAGGTGATTCACCACCCACCATTACTTCATCTGTCTTCCCGATAATGAGTTTCCATGAGCTTTTTTCAACACAGCAGTTGGATAAAACCAAAACACATTCCTTTGTTTTATATAATCAACCACCCAAAGGTTATTTTTTTAAAAAATGTCTGGAGATATGTGGAAATAATTCTTGGAGAATTCTCTATAGGATAACTCAAGGCTCAGTGATTTCATAAGTGCTGTAATATCTCAGCTGAAGCGATGGAGCTCAGCAAAACAAATGGGAAAACATCAGGAAAGTTTAAAGAGATTATACGTTGGGAACAGTTGCATGCAGTGTAACTGAACTCAGGGTGTAATAATTGCAGCCAAAGAACACACCCAACATACAATCACAGCTTTCTATATTAGGAGCCTTTTGAGATCACTAAACAGTAGAACTTGGGATGGACAGACTGGGGGAAGGGATTCTTATTCTTCTTGCTCCTTTTAACCCTGTTAACAAAAGCTAATAGATAGGCTGGTCCCAGCTGGACAGGCAGTTGGACGTGTGGGAGACTGAGCTTTGATTGGCAAGCTATGTGGTTTTAGCTGGTTAAATTTCAGCAGTTCCCCAACACACACTTTGGTGTCCCGAAGCCTTGGTTATTGCCAACCTGCGCCCAATATTCTCCGGAATTCGATAAGTAGGATGCATGCCTCGAGGAAGAGAGTGCATATTTCAATCCAATAAACATCTCTGGAATTTCCATGTATAGGTAGTTTAATTTTAATTTGAATTGAATACCCTTAAGCATGGGAACGGGTTTCCGAATGTCTCAAGATACTGGCTGGCCAAAAAAATTTGAGGTCATAAAGATTCATTTTGCAGCTGTTAACATGACACGCCTAAACTTACTGAGAGATTCTATGCTAATCTTTAAAGAATAGTCAAAAGGTATCATTTTGAAAAGTATGAACATGGCCACATTGGCGGTAATTCCTGTTTTCCAGCTAATTAATTGACAATGACACATAGTGTGCTATTTGGCTATCCTATTCTTCAATGTTACAATGCTAAAATAAATGGCATGAACATATGGCTATCGCCTTGAGACTCAGGGGACTGTAGCAGTCATGGGAATGTCATTACAAGGGTTGAAAACGCATCCGATTGCAGAGTGATGTCTCCAGGAGTAAATGTGTACATAATTACTAACAGAATGCAATCATGCCACTTACTTCTGAGATTGGAAGTGTGGCAATGGAGTGACTCCATCCTTATACGTCATTGGGGTTTTTTTGGGGGTGGGGGGGGGGGGGCGAGATTCAATCTCAAAATCGTGACCACATCTTGCCTGTAAATATCACATTTTAATCTTCAATGTTACTTGTGAGGTGAACTACTGAGATGTCTCGATGCCTTGATATTCTGGTACACTGTCAGTAATGTACATAGAATGTGAAGTATTTGTAGCATTCAATGATCTATTGTTGTTTCACAACGGATATGGGAATGAATAACTTTCACAAGAAACACATTTTAAAATGCTGCAAATTTCTGCCCATTACTTTATTATTATAGTTCCCATTCACTTTTTAATCCCATAACCAATTGTGAAATTACTGTGTTGTTTGGAGTGGCAATCTCACCTAATTTAAAGGTTTATGTCAGAGTCGATGGCAAACAAGACAATAGTGATTGATTCTCTTATCTGTGGTTTTTCTTCATTTTACTCCCTCTAAGAAGATAACACAGCCTGGCTATCCTGACTATCACCAGTACAATCCAGCTGTAAAAACATGCACAATTGGTTAAGGATTTTTTTACCTTCACTCCCAGCGGGGAAGCAGCTGACCTCTACATCCCATCTTGTTTGACCACCAAGTCTTTAGATTTATTTTTTTGCAGCCACCACTACTTTGCTTTGGCCCAGTGTTACCCTTCATGCTGCCTAAACTCATGTTTTTTAACATTTTAATAAATTATCCATCCAAGGCTTACCAGCTGTTAGTCGAATAGGTTTTAAGTAAAACTCACTTAGGAATAAAATCACTTACGTTTTTTCTTCTGGCATTTATTCTGGCAGTGCTCCAAAGTATGGAAGTTGTTTTTGTTTCCAAGGCATCCTCCGTAAGAAAATGTCTCACATTGTTTTGTGACTTGGTTGTAATAGTATCGCGTGAAAAGTGCTCTACATGGTCCTGCATCAAAATTCAGCAAGCAAGGGTTTCTCTTATCTGCAAAATATATTGTCACATTATTAACGGAGTGAAAGTAAAGTTTAGAAGTTTTCTAGTTTTGTGTTTTTACTAAGTGACACAGCAATATAATTGATGGACGATTCCCTCATCTCTGTCCTTATGGCTTCAGCAAGTTTCTTTTCTTCATATTATCCATCATTAGTGCTTGACATATTTCTCTTTTGTACTTTCCAAGCTCCAAATGGATCATTGTCCTGATCATTACCTCCACAGGTAAAACTGGCTGTTCACTTCAAAGCCGCTTGTAATGGGCCCAATTGCCACAGCTGGCTTCAAAATACAGTCACTAGACTTTATTGTAAACCCTGTGAAGCTCTTTGAGATGTCCTCCCATGTATCCATCTAGAGTCAGGAATGAATGTGTTATATGTTAATCTATTATTATTTTAAGTGATAGCACATTCATCCATGATCCCAGGCGGAAATACGGTATTTGATTTTTTTTCGTTTTTTAAAAAATACCGTTTAAACTGTTGAATAAAGGCTTTCAGTGTACATTTGAACCTTTTTACACCCTGCGTTAGAAACATCATTTTCTTTTGATAGAGATTAATGTGTATAAAAGTAGGATGATTAAATGCTATCATTTTAAACAATGGATCCATTTCTGAAGAGCAAAGTACAAATGATCTTGACTGAGTCTGTCTTTCAGCATTGAGTTTGGAACTGATCCAAAATTCAAGGCTGATCGAAGTAGAAGATGTAAGCTGAAATGATATTTCATAAATAAAATCAATACAGTGAGTATAAAGTGAATTGAGAAATGGAAAGTACTTGGCTCATAGTGATGATAAACTGTGAATCTTTATGTGGCCTTATCTCAATAGGCTCAGTAAATGCTTTAAGTCCCTCCATTATCATTACTGCAGTTGTTCTTCATATTCCCTTGGTACTTATTTTTAACACAACAGTTGCACAAAACTAGTAAGTAAATGTATTTATAACTGTAATTAAAATGCTGTGGATGTGGTATTTTCATGCGTGGAAATACAAATTTGCTTGTCGGCACTGTTTAGAATTGTTAGTGTTATTATTTGCATTGGCTCAGAGTGATATGTTACATCAAACAATCCAGCCATGTTACTAGCAGCAATTTGACTTCATTATAGACATTAGTGCAGAAATGTAGATGAAGCATGAAAAACAAAACTGTATGGGAACATAGAGATCATTGAGAGGAACAAATGTCCTGTGAAGAATTGATATTGCCCTGATATACATATATTCAAAGTTTACAAAGGAAATTAATCAATGTTAATTATCTGTGAGTGCTTTCTAAGTCAATAAGCTGCTTTTTATGATATCCAATTTTGTGACTAACCATTTTATTTTTAATATAAATGTCTTGCAATTGCAATCTTATTACTGAAAATAACCATCCCCATGCTGCAATCCTCTCGCTTTCCCATTGTAGCTCACAGCTTCACCATGAAAACTATAGAAATACACATCTCTTATTTTCATTTTCTATGGCATTATAATAATTAATCATAAAAGTAATAGTCTGAATTCTGTCTCATGGAGCTAGGTCATTGTGCAATTTTTCCATAATTTTCATACAAACTGAATATAACCATCATATTGGGAAACTACCCATTACTAGCAAATCTGAACAGATTAATGAAGTGTAATGTGCAATTTCTAATCAACAATGGAAATCTCTTTATTGCTTATTGCTGTCTTTCCAACTGTTACAATTATAGAAATTTGAGTCGTGAAAAAAATTAAATTTTAAATTGATTTTTAAAAGTAATTTTGCTGTGAAATTTACGGCTAAACCAGATTGTGGTTATTAGATGACGTGATATCAATGAAATTACATGAACAAATGGTTCACAATGTAATCCATGCAACCAACCTCACACAAAAAGCACTGTGGTTACAGTCTATTATCTCACTCCAGTGAAATGCTCTAAAACACAATTCACTGAGAATTCTTGTGAAAGTTTAACAGCCCCATTTATCACATGGTCTGGGCTAAGCAAAATTAATAGTCTTTAGTAATCATTTGAATACATTGGATTTAATTTAATCTTTTTTTTAATAAGTTAGCCTAACCTCAGTGCAGGCAGTGATAATATTAAAATAAATTTTAATATTCATTTCTTCAAGAGAAAAAATCCAATTGCTAATCTGAAGTACAAGAGCCACCAAGTGTTCTGCTGGAACAAAGCTTGTGAACAGCTCATCTCTCTTTTCATGTTTACTTGTTCAGCTGAATTCAGTTTTTGTTAAATTGAGGTTCATCATTGATGCATTGCAGGAGAACAGGGAACTTTCCAGTCCTTGCCTTCCCAAGCTATTTGAGGGAATTAAAGTTTAATAATAATAATAATCCTGGCATTTGATATGTCTATGTACTTCCCCTGACGAACAGACAAGACAGCACAGGTGAATTCATTCCCTCTTGCAAATCACACCAGTTGAATAAAGAGTTTCTTCAGCAGAGTCATGGGAACTATCCCTTTGCTGGACAATATACAGGAAGAGAGGACAATATTTTATCATGTGGGGGAGGGCCTACAAAATACATAACCTTTATAGCACTTTATAGTTCTGTACACGTGGTGTACAACCAGTTTATTTCACTAAAAACATTGTGAACTGATTTGAGACATCCTCCAGACATAAAAGGCAGGATATCAAATTGCAAGATTTATAATTATTAAGAGGGTGATAATACTTTAACTACAAAGCAGTTTGCTTTTCTGTATGTATGCTCGGTGTTCCCTATCATAATTGTTAAGTGCTTGGAGACATTCATTCTATTTGAGTGGTGCTATACGGGTACAAGTTGCTGTTGAGTGCTCCTGTAGTATGAATTGATGCAGAAAGATTGCTCAATGCCAAATAAATTTGTTTTGGATGTCTTGCATCACAGATATCCTTCTTTTATTTTGCAGATGAAGTGAATGATTTTTACAGGGAGCTCCTGGTGTAGTTATCAAATACTTCTCAAGATGCTCTGATGCTTATCAACCCTCCAATCGCTCATTGAAGCCTAAAGAGAGCAGAATTGGTTCTGCGAGATGGAATATTGCCACTGGCCATCCTATACCATAGTAAAACACATTTTAGCAGCTGAGGAAAGAGTAACATTGGTATTGAAAATTATGTTATTTTTGGCAGCATTCTTGCTCCCTGTACAGGATCTAAAAGGGCCTGAGGTTAAAGTGAAAATAAAGGTTAAAGTGTCTGTACATCAAATGGCTCTGAGCCTGAATAGAACAAAGATCTATGGTTACAGATGTAATGCAGACTCAGATGTGGGTAATGAGGAGTCATGGCAATCGGCTTTAAAAGCACTGAAAATAACAGATGCCAGCAAATCACTGTCGTTCATCCATTGTGCAGACAGACACTTATCACATCCTCCGTATCCCATCTGAGCCAAAATGCCAGCCTTAATACATATTGTTCCAGCTGAGTATTCATACAAGCTTTCAGACAGTAAAACAAACTATAGCCTCGTTAAAATTGGGTAAACACCGGTTCATGTTTAATGAGCAAAGTCTGTTTTATTGTCAAAAGATGGATTTTAAATGTTTATGTGAAATTATCACAAAGTTCATTTTTTTTGAGGATGATGACCGGGTTAAAAGAACTGTAAGTAGAGCACATCGAGTTAGACATACTGAGGCCATTGGTATAAGACTTCAAAGCTGCCCCAAATCACCTAAAAGCTCTCAATTAATAACTAAGTTTGGCACCGAACAGTTAATTTGCAAATAAGGATCATAGTACAGCTGCTCTTGAATGAGCTGGTCTTTCAGCATTGAACGTGGAACTCTTATCAAAATTCTATGTTGATGCTTAGAGAAGGAGAGGAGTGATTGAAATACCAATTACAGTAAGCTGTGAGATCAATGCAGGGAGGGTGTACTGTGAATTGAGTAATACTTGGAAAGTGTTGATGTTTAACTCTGAATCTTTATATGGCATTATCTCAACAGACTCTGTGAATTCTCTTTGTCTCTCCATCATTGTTGTTCCAGTTGTTCACTCTATTCCCCTGGCGTGTAGTGGCAGCAGAACAACTCTGCAAAATGAACTGAGCGTAGAATCAGAAAATGATTTATAGTCATTATCTCAGAATCGGAGTTAACATGCATTAAAAGCTTCTGTTCACAAAGATACGTGTAAAAGATATTGATTGGGTTTCCAGAAGGTTACCCTACTATTCAAGACAACCTGTACTTGTTACTCATTTAGCCATGTTGCATTTTTAACGCACATAAGCATTTTGGCTTGTTTTTCAGGAGCTCCAGCTGCAGCGTTCTTATGTCGCCAACATTCAAGTGCTGCAATTGAAAAGTATGGTCGCAGTGCCAAAAATCGTGTTTTTCTATTCCAATTTCATGGCATTCGAGAAGGCATGTCTGTGTTTGAGCTACAAGGTATTGTGTCATCCCAGACTCTCCTGTAAATTTCAGAGCTTTTGTCTGGGTGCAGTGCTCTCTGTTTGCAGGGAGAAAACAACTGGTTTGGCAAGGATATTCATCAGACTCTGCCTTGAGAGGAATTTACAGAGAGAAACCTGGACTGCAATTACCAACAGTGGTTCTGAATGTTTACATCATTCAATCACTTACAGAAATAGTGTAGGGGCAAAAAATATTTCAGTTCCACTTTACAATTTCAAGAAACTTTACAGAACGGAAGGCGAGGGACAGAGTAATCAACATAGCTTCCTCATTACCATAAACAATCCAATCTGTTTCTTGGCACTTGCAAAGGAAATTTGGATTAGAACAACATGCGCAAACTCAATTCATCAAAATACAATAGTTATTTGCAAGCCTATCACCAATGTGGGTGTTGCTCTTTTCAGGCCATACTTTGTTAGCACAACGATCGAATTCTGAACCCCAACTATGTTGCTGTGGAGGAAGGAAGGTTGATTCAGATATTGAAGGCCCTTTGAGCTCATCCCTGCAGAGCACACAGCGTACCTTCCCTCCTCCCGACAGAACAACAAGCTGCTTTTTTAAATGCATCCAATGTCCTTACCTCGGCAACTTGTTGCAGCTGTTAATCATCCTCTGGGTAAAGATCACTTGAACTGCAGTTTCACACCTCTCCGTGAGGAAATAAAGACAGAATCTCGCCCTTCTCCCTGATATCTATATGAGCATTATTATTACATTCACTCTCCTATCTTTATCCTTGCCAGCCCAGCATCACTTCTGTTTATTGGTATGCACTTCTATTGTGGATCTTTTGTCAAGTTACAGGTTTTACTAAATCTAACCAATACATCTAGGCCAGTGTTAAGCTACTATTTATTTTCCAAATTATTTTCCACATTTGCTCTTTCTTGTAATAGTTCTTTGTAGCAGTTACTCACTACAGATTGTTCTACAAAGTGCTCTTTCTCATCAATTATGAATCACTGCTAAGCATATGAAGAAGGACAAGTAAAGGCAATGATAAATTATTCACAGACTGAACTGCACACTGAGATTTTCTTCAAAGCAAATATAGTTTGGGGCATCAGTTGTAATGATATCTAAAAAGTGGAAATTGTAGGTTAAACGCTTTGTTAATACAAAATATATTTGATCTCGGTGTACACAACGACTCAGGCATACTTAATCCAATATGACAAACGGAAAAGCTTGTGGCTATAAACTATTTGCATTACAAATATTTTTGTTCCTCGCATAGACCACTGACCACTTCAGTAAATATTGTGATCATTGAGCAACTGAGCTGCCCCATTCGCTGGACTCCACTGGCTGAAATGGTGCCATTTATTTTGATAACATGAGTTTAAAAAGAGCACGAGGAAGAACTTTTGATGGGTTATTTTGCTCTCTCGAAATGCTCCAAGACAATATTTTTACGGCACAGCGTGTGTTTGACTGAAAAAAAACACGTTGATACATACCTTTCACTTTACATTTAGCCTCACATTCTTCAATGGTTTCAAATCTATTTTCATTCCCGTCACATCCTCCATAGGTGAACAGTTCACAGTTCTGGGTCAATATATTGAAGAAGAATTTCCTGAAATAAGCTTTGCAACGGCCTGTTTTCGCCTGCAGTGTGCATATCTCATGGCCGTATTGCAGTTCTGG